>NW_026975127.1:0-169915 GCF_030014295.1 Loxodonta africana | reverse complement strand
CGTCGAGTTGATTCCAGCTCATAGCGACCCTATAGGACAGATTAGAACTGCCCCATAGAGTTTCCAAGGAGCGCCTGGTGGATTTGAACTGCAGGCCTTTGGTTAGCACCGGTGGCTCTTAACCACTACGCCATCAGGGTTTCCAACTAAACGACACATATGTGGTAACTCTGGTGAAGGAAGAGACGGTACACAAGACTGGGAATCAACCTCAGCCTCACTCTAACCCTAACCCTAAACCACTTGTGCCCTAGCCTAGTAACCCCAGCCCTAACCCCAACCCCCAACCACCTAAAACCTATACCCCTAAACCTGACTCCCAAACCTCTAACCCCCAAACCTGGACCCCTAGCACCAAACCCTAACCCCTAACCCTAATCCTCCAACCCTTCTGCATCTCTGGGCCTCTCGACTCTCCGTCTATTTTCTCCCTCCAAATCCTACTAACACTCAGTGGAATTTTGAAGTTTGAGCTGTGCTTTGCTTCTTGTTGTCTCCACCGGTTCCATCAAGGCACTGCATCATTTCTTTGCTCTGCTTCACTATTCAGTTCCAAAACCATGGCTTAGAATCGCCTGTCACTAAACTTCAGCGATTCGGTGCAAGGCCGCGAGAGGGCGTGCGCACCGCCGGTTCTGTTCTGCCCACCAGGCCCTCTGAGTATGGGAACCTCCTGGACCTAAGCCGGGACCGACCTGGGTACCGCTCCAGTGGCGATAGCAGAAGCTTTTCTTCCCGAGGGACCCAACGCCCCAGGGCGCTCTCTCAATACTCCCATTAATGCTGTTATTATCCTAACCCACTCCTTCTGCGAGACCTAGTGGGTCCTCGACCAGGCCCAGCCTTCAGGACCCGCATCCCCCTGCCGTGGTCACGTACAGGAACCTGCAGGGCCGCGCCCTCCCCGCCCAAGCTCTGCCCCTCCACACCCTGATGCCCTGCAGGCCTCTACTAGGTCCCCGTCCAGAGCAGAGTTGTCGCCCTGCACGGGGTGGGGGGACACGAGTGAACATCCGGAAACCACCCCCCAAGCACGAAGCCGACTGCCCGTATTGAGACCGTGTGAGCAGGGCTGCCCCGCCGACTGGAGCCTGCAGGGCATCACTCACGTTTGTCAGCTTCTCACTGCCCTCTGGGCTCGGGGTCCCAGAGCAGCCAATCCCCCCGGGGCGGGGGGGGGGCAGTCCGTCCGCAGGGGCTGGAAGATCGGGTTGGTGCCCATGGCCGGAGCGCTTAAAACCCTTATAAACCCTCATAAACGGCCAGCTCCAGACCTTCAAAAGTCAGCCCGAGAGACACCTAATCTCCTCCAACGTAAAAAAAAAAAAAAAAAACAAAAAACAAGCTGCCGTGGAGTCAATTCTGACTCACAGCGACCCTATAGGACAGAGTAGAACTGCCCCACAGAGTTTCCAAGGAGCGCCTGGTGGATTCGAACTGCCAATCGTTTGGCTAGCAGCCTTAGCACTTAACCACTACGCCACCAGGGTAACCCACTGAACCCACTGCCACCAGGGTAGAGGCTCCAAATCCCGCCAGTGTGAGGAACCCTCAAATCCCCTCAGCACCAGAGATCGCGTCCACAGCGACCGGTACACAGCGCCGCACAAATGTTTAAGTTAACAAACGACCTGGTTGCTCAGGACCCCTTCCTGCTACCCCCACCCCCGGCACCCAGAGGGGGAGCGGGACCCGGCATCCACACTGTTAACAGACACTGAATCGCTGCTGCATCCACAAGGAGTAGGATCCCCACGCTGCTCCACAGATTCCCAGGACCCCTTCCTTTCCAGGTGGGGCCGGGGCCAAGCCGACGACCCAGCCCGGAGAGTAGACCAGCCGGCGCGGGCGCGGGCGCGGGGTGCCTCAGCCTCCCAGGCACAGCACCCAAAACAATAAGGGGCAGCATGGCCTTGGGCGGGGGATCCCTCTCTCCCCTGTCCCTGGCACCCTACGGAGTCTGGTGGGGGTGGGAGGACGAATGGGGGCGAGTGCCCCGCCCTCAGTCTGGAATCTCACCCCCCCGGGCGAACTCTGGGCCTTGGTTTCCCCCCTGGCACAGGGAGCAGGTGGGGGGCGGGGGGACAGGCGCCCATCCCCCAGCTTGGCCCGCAAACCCTCCCCGGGCAGAGTAGGGACCTTGGCGCAGCCCTGGACACAGCCTTTCTCCCCAAGCCCTTCAAGCCCCCAGGCCCGAGGGCACTCCGCAGCTGGATCCCGCGGCTAGACCCCCCCCCCCCGCAAATCCACGGGGATGCAAATTCGCAGACCAGCTGAGTCTCCCGGGCCAGAGGCTCCCTCTCGCAGCCCCTAGAGTGGCTGCGTCCGCCCGCCCCCGCGCCGCATCCGCCCCTGGGGATCACTCGGGACGGGGTACCCCGGAGGGGGCGATGCCAGCTGCTAACCCAACGTCCGGACTCCCCAACCTCTGGAGCCCACGGACTGCTGGGACTGGGACCCGCCCTCCTGGCGCCTTCCCTCCACACCTTCGAGGGGCCGGGCTTGTTCAGTCTGGGAGCGGGTCCCTCCACCCAGCTGCCGGAGTTTCATACCTTTCAGAAAATACAGCACAGAAAGCAGCACGAACACCGTCCGCTGTAAGGCGCGCCACCTGCCCGGGCCCCTCACCACCCGTCCCAGCACTTCCGGGAGTAACTGGCTGGACGGCGAGGAACATGGCTGCCGGCCCCGCCCAGCGGCCCGGGTGTGGGGCGGGCGTGGGGGGGTTGGGCCTCCAGAGGGGAGGGTGGGGTCTAGAAGCAAGGACAAGGCCTAGGTGTACGGGGTGAGGAGACAGGAGACGTCAGGAGAGGGCCCTCTCCGGCGCAGAGTTAAGTATTGGAGGTGCAACGGTTAAGTGCTTGGCTAACTGAAAGGTGGGCCGTTGGAACCCACCAGCTCAGGAGTTGAAAAGATCTGGAGATGGGCTCCCATAAAGATTCTAACCAAACAAAATCCAAACCAGTTGCTGTTGAATCAATTCCGACTCATAGTGACCCTATAGGGCAGAGCAGAACTGCCCCATAGGGTTTCTAAGACTGTAAGTCTTTACAGAAGCAGACTGCCATGTCTTTCTGCAAAGAACCAACTGGTGGATTCGAACTGCCCACCCTTTGGTTAGCAGCCGAGCTCTTAACCACGGTGCCACCAGGGCTGCGCCATAAAGACTGCAACCTAGGAAACCTTGTGAGGCAGTTCTAAGCTGTCGTACAGGGTTGATATGAGTCAGAATCTCTTGATGGCACACAACCATGATTGTACTAAGAAAAATTCCTCCAAGCAGCTGTCTACATGACCCCTGAAGCACACATCCATGCACGCTATCAAAGCAGTGCGGCCAAAGACAGGAAATTGGAATAGAGACATTATAGAGTGGACAGTGAAAAGTGATTTCTGAGGGGCGTGCAGCTCAAGCGGAGGAGGTAGCATACAACTAAATGCCCTTCTCCTTCTATTGTTCAATGGTCTTGAGAAAGAATGTGTCCCAGGAATTAACTGTAGCCCAGGAGAACTTGAAGACAGCAAATACAGAGGACCAGTCAGGATGCTTCTGCAGTGGTCAGGGTGAGGAGTGATGGTGGTAGTGCAGGTGGGAACAGTGGGCAGGCTTGAGGTGTACTTTGGAGCTTGAGCTGCCAAGAATTGCTGGTGGATCAGACGTACGGGATGAGGGGAATGGAGAATCAAAGGTGACTTCTAGAATTCAGGCTACCATGAGAGCATGGTCACCAGAGCCATTCTCTACCATGTGGAAAACCATGGAGGAACAAACTTGAGAAAATGACCAAAAGATTTTTTCTGGACATGTTAGATTTGGATGTCTGAGGTCATCCAAGTGTGGAGAACAGTTCCCAGCTGTGGATACCACTCTGAGGTAGAGTAGTTTTCCAGGTTCTAAGAATTTGGAGATCATCAGCCTATAGCTGATTTGAAAGCCACTGGTGGTGCGATGATTATGCATTTGGGTGCTACCAAAAGGTCTGCAGTTTGAATCTACCAGTCGCTCCTTGGAAACCCTGTGGGGAAGCTCTACTCTGTCCTATAGGGTCCCTATGAGTCAGAATCCACTCGATAGCGACTTTGTTTTGTTTTGTTTTAATACTAAGCTCAGAAAAGTTGTGTGTCAGGGTTGTATTTTTTCACAATACTTATTCAAGCAGTTCGAATCTACCAGCCACTCCTTGGAAGCCCTGTGGGTCAATTCTACTCTGTCCTTTAGGGTCGCTATGAGATAGAATCGACTCAACAGCAGTGAACTTAGTCTTAGAGGAGCTCTTTGTCTGTCAAAGCTGAGAGTTTTACTTCATACTTTTTAAAACTGCCATGTCTCATGTTACGTGGCTACCCTTACAGGAGCATTTTTGGTGCTAACTTGACTTGTTCTTGGTGAAGGGCTCTGTATTCATTTTCTAGGGCTGCCATAGTAAATTACCAAAAACTCAGTGTCTTTAAAAAAACATATAATCCATACAGTCCAAGAAGCTGGATTATATGAAGAAGAAGGGGCATCAGGATTAGAGGAAGACTCATTAACAGCCTAGACATGCAGATGACACAACCTTGCTTACTGAAAATGAAGAAGACTTGAAGCGCTTGCTGATGAGGATCAAAGACTTCAGCCTTCAGTATGGATTACACTTCAACATAAAGAAAACAAAAATCCTCACAACTGGAACAATAAACAGAAAATACTGAAGTTGTCAAGGATTTCATTTTACTTGGATCCACAATCAACACCCATGGAAGCAGCCATCAAGAAATCAAATGACATATTTTATTGGACAAATCTGCTACAAAAGACCTCTTTAAAGTGTTAAAAATTGAAGATGTCACTTTGAGGACTAAGGTGTGCCTGAACCAAGCCATGATATTTTCAATCGCCTCATATGCATGCTAAAGCTGGACAATGAATAAGGAAGACAAAAGAACTGAAACTTGAATTATGTTGTTGGTGAAGAATAATGAATATACCATGGACTGCTAGAAGAATGAACACACCTGTCTTGGAAGAAGTACAGCCAGAATGCTCCTTAGAAAGGTGGGTGGCAAGACTTGGTCTCACGTCCTCTGGACATATTATCAGGAGGAATCAGTCCCTGGAAAAAGACATCGTGCTTGGTAAAGTAGAGGGTCAGTGAAAAAGACAAAGATCCTCAATGAGACAGATTGAGACGGTGGCTGCAACAGTGGGCTCAGACATAGCAATGAGAAAGGCCCAGGGCTGGGCACTGTTTCGTTCTGTTGTACATAGGGCTGCTATGAGTTGGAACTGACCCAACAGCACCTAACAACAACATCATAAACTCACTAGATCTCCTGGGGATAGAATGTCATATTCAGTGTAGAATAGATAGAGTTTCTTTGTTTACCATATTTACTAATACTATGATTTACATTTGATAACTTCCACATTCTGTTGGATCGCTTTTCTTTGGAATGGACACAAACGTGCGTCTCCTGCAGTCTGTTGGCCAGGTAGCTAGCTTCCAAATTTCTTTGCATAGTGGAGTGAGCATCTACAGTGCTGCATCTGTTTGTTGAACCAACTCAGTGGGTATTCTGTCAGCTCCTGGAGCCTTGTTTTTCGCCAGTGTCTTCAGTGTAGCTTGGACTTCTTGCTTCACTACTACCAGTTCTTGATCATATGCCACCTCATGAAACGACTGAAAATTGACCATTTCTTTTGGTACTGTGACTCTGTGTATTCTTTCCATCTTTTGTGTGTGTGCTTTAAGTGAAATTTTACAAATCAAGTCAGTCTCTCATACAAAAATTAGTATACAGCTTGCTATGTACTCCTAGTTCCTCTCCCACCAATGAGACAGCACACTCCTCTCAACGCTGTATTCCCCGTGTCCAGTCAGCCACTTTCTGTCCCCCTCTGCCTTCTCATCTCCCCTCCAAACGGGAGCTGCCCACATAGTCTCATGTGTCCACTTGAGACCAGAAACTCACTCCTCACCACTATTTTTTCTATCCTATAATCCAGTCCAATCCCTGTCTGAAGAGTTGGCTTTGGGAATGGTTCCAGTCTTGGGCCAACAGAAGGTCTGGGGACCATGACCTCCAGGGTTCCTCTAGTCTCAGTCAGATCATTAAGTCTGATTTTTTTATGGGACTTTGAGGTCTGCATCTCACTGCTCTCGTGCTCCGTCAGGGATACTCTGTTTCATTCCCTGTCGGGGCAGTCTTCGGTTGTAGATGGGCACCATCTAGTTCTTCCGGTCTCAGGCTGATGTAGTCTTGGATTTACGTGGCCATTTCTGTCTTTTGGACTCATAATTACCTTGTATCTTTGGTGTTCTTCATTCTCCTTTGCTCCAGGTGGGTTGAGACCAATTGATGCATCTTAGATGGCCGCTTGATAGTGTTTTTAAGACTGCAGACGCCACTCACCAAAGTGGGATGCAGAATGTTTTCTTAATAGATTTTATTATGTCAATTGACCTAGATGTCCTCTGAAAACATGGTCCCCCAACTGCTGCCCCTGCTACTCTGACCTTTGGAGCATTTGGTTTATTCAGGAAACTGCCTTTCATTTAGTCCAGTTATGCTGACCTCTCCTTTATTGTATGTTGTCTTTCCCTTCACCTAAAATAGTTCTTGTCTACTATCTAAATTTGCGAATATCCTTCTCCCTCCCTTTCTCCCCACCCTCATAACCATCAAAGAATATTTTCTTCCCTGTTTAAACTATTTCTTGAGTTCTTATAATAGTGGTCTCATACAATATTTGTCCTTTTGCAACTGACTAATTTCACTCAACATAATGCCCTCCAGATTCCTCCAAACTATGAAATATTTCACGGGGGGGGGGAGGGAGGGAGAGTGTTTTTTTACTGATTAATTAGTAGGTAAGAACTGCTTTAGGTGAAGGGAATGACAACACTCAATACATGCAAGGTCAGCTCAATTGGACTGGACCAAAAGCAAAGAAGTTTCTGGGATAAAATGAATGCTTCAAAGGTCAGCGGAGCAAGGGCGGGGGCTTGGGGACCATGGTTTAAGGGGACTTCTAAGTCAATAGGCAAAATAATTCTATTATGAAAACATTCTGCATCCCACTTTGAAATGTGGCGTCTGGGGACTTAAATGCTAACAAGCGGCCATCTAAGATGCATCAATTGGTCTCAACCCACCTGGAGCAAAGGAAAATGAAGAACACCAAGGTCACACGACAACTAAGAGCCCAAGAGACAGAAAGGGCCACATGAACTAGAGACCTACATCATCCTGAGACCAGAAGAATTAGTTGGTGCCCGGCCACAATAGATGACTGCCCTGACAGGGAGCACAACAGAGAACCCCTGAGGGAGCAGGAGATCAGTGGGATGCAGACCCCAAATTCTCATAAAAAGACCATACTTAATGGTCTGATTGAGACTAGAGGAATCCTGGCGGCCATGGTCCCCAAACCTTCTGTTGGCACAGGACAGGAACCATCCCCGAAGACAACTCATCAGACATGAAAGGAACTGGACAGTGAGGGGGAGAGAGATGCTGATGAAGAGTGAGCTAATTATATCAGGTGGACACTTGAGATTGTGTTGGCATCTCATGTCTGGAGGGGAGATGGGAGGATAGAGAGAGAGGGAAGCTGGCAAAATTGTCACGAAAGGAGAGACTGGAAGGACTGACTCATTAGGGGGAGAGCAAGTGGGAGTACGGAGTAAGATGTATGTAAACTTATATGTGACAGACTGACTTGATTTGTAAACGTTCACTTGAAGCTCAATAAAAGTTAATAAAAATATATATATATTAATGGTCACCTAATGGTATTAAAAATATGATATTCAAGTCAGCTATTATAGAGACATCTTTGGTTTAGGGTCTGTCAAAACCAATATGCCTATTGTTCATAGGAGACACCTGTGATATCTCACTGGTTTCTAGTCATGTTTGTAGAGCAAGTCAAAGTTTCACCCAAGCTTCTGTCAGTATTAATTATATAAAATACATATGGGTTGGGACGGGTGTATATCATCACCATTATCATCAGCAAAAGCACTTTTTTTGCATTATCACTAAATCAGTTAAAATTTGTGTTAACTGGGTTAAAAAAAAAAAAAAAAACCTGAGTTCAAACTTGTATAATAATTACAGGTGCATGAACCCCTTCTAGAATAAATAAACAATTGACCTAATTAGACAACATCTGGTTTAATTCATGCTCCAGAAATAACCACGACAAATGGGATTACTGTTATTGGTGAAATGGTTAGGTTATATCCTTAGAACTGGGCTTGAACTCTATCCTAGTTGATTGACAATCCACAAGTTTCATTGACTTAAAATGTGGGGATATTTCTCATTTATAATACCTCTTGGGTGTGAGTCAAGTGCAAATCTGCTCTGTATTATCATCTTTTCTAATTTCATTTCTGGTTAGCAGCTCTTATGTTAGCCACTATCATGGCAAATGCATAGGAATATGGATGGAACCAGGTAAATGGCACTTAATTCTTCTGTTTGAATGTGGAATCTTTCACTTCATTCATATTCCATTTGCCCAGCAAGTCATATGGCAAATCCTGACGTGAAAGAGATGAGAAATACCCCGCTACTCAGGATGCACCAAGGATAACCCTTTCCCTTGTTTCTAGGTATAGTGAATTAATCATATACTTCATATACCATTAGGTCTGTATTTGGCTTCCATATCATGTTCCTATATTAGTCATGGAATCGACTCGAAGGCACTGGGTTGGGATATTAGTCAGAATTTTACTACAATAATGATGCATAAAAGACAACCACAAAATCTTAGTGACAAGTAATAAAAAGTATTTCATGCAACTCTACAGATCAGCTAGGTTTTGAGTTCAGGTTGTTTCCATGCATCTCTTAATTTCCTTGGACAAGTTGAAGGGGCGGCAGACACTTGAGGCAAGTTCATCTCATGGTAGAACTTCAAGCTTTCAGAGGAGAAGTCTCTTACAGACTAGGCTGGGAAACACCACACTCACACTCATATCCACATTCCATTAACCAAGTAACATGGCCAAGACTAGTGTCAATGGGTCAGGAAATATACTCCTCCCATGGAGACAGTGTAGGTCTGTGGGGGGGGGCAAGCAGGGGAATAATGTCAATATTTGGTGACTAATAATCTAATCTACACAAGTTGCATTCACTCATCCAAGAAATACTTTCTGGACACAAATATTTTTTTCAGATACCAAAGCAGGATGTCAAAGTATATGCATTCTAGTTGTTGTTAGCTGCCATCAAGTTGGTTCCGAGTTACGGTGACTTTATGCATCATAAAATGAAAGATTGCCATGTCCTGTAACATCTTCATGATCTTTGGTATTTTGAGTCCATTGTTGCAGCTATTGGGTTAATCCGTCTCACTGAGGGTTTCCCCCATTTTGGTTGGCTCTCTACTTTACCAAACATGGTACCTTTTTCTAGCAATTGGTTTTTCCTGATGACATGTTCAAAGTAAGCAATTTGAAGTCTCACCATCTGTCATGGATTGAATTGTGTCCCTCCCCCAAAATATCTGTCAACTTGCCTAGGTCATGATTACCTTGTGTGATTCTATGATTGCCTATCATTTTACGATCTGATGTGGTTTCGCTAAGTGTTGTACACCCTATCACTATGATGTAATAAGATGGATTAGCAGAAGTTATGTTGATGAAATGTATAAGATCAGGTAGTGTCTTAAGTGAATCTCTTTTGAGATACAAAAGAGAGAAGTGAGAAGAGAGACATGGGGGCCTCATACCACCAAGAAAGGAGTGCTGGAGCAGAGCATGTCCTTTGGGTCTGAGATTCCTGCACTGAGATGCTCCCAGACCAAGGGAAGATTGATGACAAGGGCATTCCTCCAGAGCAGACAGAGAGAGAAAGCCTTCCCCTGGAGCTGACGACTGAATTTGGACTTGTAGCCTACTAGACAGTGACAGAATAAATTTTTCTTTGTTAAAGCCATCCTCCTGTGGTATTTCTGATATAGCAGCATTAGATGACTAAGACACCATCCTAATTTCTAAGGTACATTTTGGTTGTATTTCTTCTACGACTGAATGAGTTAACATTCATTCTATTGGGAGTCTATGGTATATTCAACATTCTTCATCAACGCTGGAGTTTGCATGCATCAATTCTTTTTCTAGTAGTAGATAGACAGAAATAGATACACATAATTACATATATATAGTTAGATGGTGCCTTGCTATCTGAAGAAAAATTTAAAAAGTAGGGTAAAAGGACAAGATAGTAACTGGTTCAGGGATGAAGTCTCTCTATCATTTCTAGAAGCAGACTGCTCAAAGCAAATGAACTGGCTAAAGCCCTAAAATAGAAGAAACCTCAGCAAAATATAGCTGTAATACAATGAAAGAGCCCAGTGATGTAATAGGAATTGAGGAGCATACAATAATGGAGGCCAGGTGGAGTTGGGCCTTGAGTTTAGTTTTAAAAGCTTTCCATTCAACTCAGGTTTTTGTAAAATTGAATAGAACCTTAATAAAATCTAACATACTTTAAATGGATTATTCCATGTGCTTTATGGTACAAAGATGGGCACAGTAAGACCATTTAGATAGATATTACAAAAGTACAGGTGAGTAAGTATGATGACTTGAACCATCAAGTATGGAAAATAGCAAAAGTAGCAAAATCCTGAAGACAATGAGCAAATGCTGAATAATGCATTCTTTGAGAGAACAGTGGAGTCAGGGATGCTACTAAAGCTTTGGTTGAATAAAGGCATCATTTATTGATAGGATGAAGATTGAGCAGGAAAATATCTTGGAGAGCCTAATCAACCTTTAAACTTCAAATAAGTCAATTTTGAATACTTAATATATATCCTCATGGAGATATTAACTTGGAAGTTGATATTCAACCATAGATTTCAGGGAAGAGATTCTATTTGGAGATATAAATTTGGTAGTTGTAAGCATAGAGATAGAAATTAAACAATGACATAAACTAGATTTAGTCAAATGAGAAGTCTGTTTATTTAAGTAAGGACACAGCACTGTTCATTTCTTACAAAATGTCAGGTATCTGGTAGGGGCTGTTACTTATTTTTTAGTACTACTCTAGCTACTATTGGGCCTTTACATACCTACGTAAGTTTTAGAATTAGTTTGTCATTTTCTTTACAAATTTTGTTGTGATTTTTATTAGATTTGCATAGAATATATAAACAGTATTGGTGGAATTTAGTCTTCTTAACCATTAACTTTCTATATCTCAAGAATTATTGAGATCTACCTTCATGTCAATATTATAATTTTATCCATGAAATCCTTGAGTGGATATGTGTGTTCACGAGTGTAGGAGTGTGTGCATGCATGTGTGCGTTCATATACACGCGTGTAAGTCTGTTCACAGATATACATTAACAAAATATAATCAATAAAATACCAAAAAAATACTGAATAGAAAATACCTAAACTAGAAAGCTACTGAACTAGTAAAATCCAAAGCAAATCACTGTCATATAATTTTTATGTTACTTTTATCAAAATATCAAGAAACTTGCAATTCTTATACTTTGTAATATATTTCAGACACAGGGCCTAGTGAGGGTAAGGCATTTCCAGGGGCAATCTCTAAGTTCAGCCTTTCCCTATCCCAAATTTCAAGACGAATAGATGTTGATGAGTCAGCAGAAATGTCTCCCCCTCTTGTCTGGCTTTCATATTTGCGGCGCCTGAAAGCATTCTGTACCTTGTCTGCTGCACCCTTGGACTTGGACCCTGGCGCACGTGCCCTCCTCTGCCCCCCTTTTGCGATGCTTCTGTTTAGACAATGGAGAATACAAAATAGAACAAAACCGTGAGATTAATAATAATCATACAAATTCTAGTTGCATGACCAAGAACAAGTTACTTAACCTCTCTGAGCCTCAACTTTGTCATCTGTACAATGGCAGTAATAACAGTAACAGATTCAATAGAAGTAATAGGTCTTGACGTTGTGAGGATTAACTAGTTGCCATCCAACTGATTTCATCTCATGGCAAACCCATGTGTGTCAGAGCAGAACTGTACTCTGTAGGGCTTTCAATTGCTGTGACCTTTTGGAGGTAGATCACTAGGTCTTTCTTCTGAGGTGCCTCTGGGCAGATTGAAACCACAAATATTTTGGTTAACAGCAAAGAGAGCTTAATAATTCGTGCAACTAGGGACTCCCTGTGAAAGTTAAGTGACTTATTGTAAACAAAATGTGTAGAACACTGCTTGGTATATTGTAGTTGCTACTTAATTGTTATCAATATATCATGAATATTTATGGCATTATCACTGAAACATTTGATAACAAAGAGAACAAAAATATAAAGTTGGACAAGTCTCACTTATGCATATTATTTAACACCATAAATAAAATCCCAGAAAATGTGTGCTATCAGTAGATAAAAAGATACTGTATTTTAAACATATATTTGTAATTACAAAATTCCTAAGATGGTCCTACAATAGGACCAGTACAGTCATCCATTCATTAAAAAATATTAAGTAAGTGCATATTGTTTGTCAACTGCTGTTTCAGGTCCCATAGAAATGGAAGTAAACCATCAGACAAATTCTCTACCCATCAGAAACTTACATTCCAATGTAGAAATACACAAAAATGCATATACAAATAGAGATACAGTAAAACTCAAAGTAATGCTAATGCTTACAAAATGAGCAAGGCATTGAAGTAGAATGTTAATTTATAGGTTAAATTAGTTGGTCAGCAAAGTCCTTTCTTAAGAGTGGTATCTGAGCAGAGATCTGAATGAAAGGGGAGAGACAACCAACAGGAAAATATGCAAAAAAAAAACAAAAAAAAAAATACTAGGAGAGAGAACCAACCCCAGTACAAAGGCCTGGAGGCAATGAAACAAAACAAGGAGGATGCACAGCAGAAATCAAGGGAGAGAGGGGTGCTCTGTAGTGAGGTGAGAGATATGTCCAAAAGATTATCATGGCAGCCTAAAGGACTTGGATTTATCTAAAATCTTTGAAAAGATTTGATCAGAGAGACATGTCACCTGAGTAATGTTTTAAGAACTTCTCCCTGGTTGTTGTCTGATTAGACTCTAGAGGGAAAAATTGAAAGTTGGGAGAGCAGTTAGGAGGCCCTTACAGTGTCTGAGCAAGCTGTAATGGCAGCCAGGCCCAGGGTGTTGGCAAGGGAGTAATTTAGAAGTGGGCAGATATGGAATCTATTCTGAAGATACAACCAACAGAAAGTGTTGTATATAAGATGTTAGAGAAAGAGAGAAGTCAATGAATACTCCAAATTAGAGAAAAACCCCAACATCACATCAGTGGAGGAGAAACATTTTTGGTAAAAAATAATACAAATTCCCATAGAACACTAAATACAAACATACTAATTTTTTTTAATAGTCTAGAAGAGGCAGAAAAAAATCTGTAATATGATAAAATGCATACATATTTTAAATGGAAAATAAAACACTGTTAATGTTTTCCATCAATGTTAGAATCAAACATTAAGGATCAAATACTCAACACTTTTCTTGGAAATCGTAGATCTGGATATCAACACTGGAACCAAAAATATCTTACCTTTGAAAAGCTAGCAAAAACGAATGGTATTTATGTATGATATAATCATCCTGAAACACTATTAGACTCAACTGAAAAATCATATAAACTAAAAAGAATGCTCAGAAAGTATAATTGGCACCCCATTAATATAGATAAAGTATAACCCTGAAGAGTTATAAATTTTATTTTCTTATAAAATCAAAAATGCAACAAAATTTATACATTTCCTAAATATAAATTATCAATTTATATTTAGGAAATGTATTTGGCGATATTTATATAAAACATTTTTGCCTTGAACGCCACTTAAACCAAATGAAACCCATTGTTATTGAGTTGATTCCAACTTACAGCAACCCTATAAGAGTGATGTAACTGCTCAGTAGGACATTCTTGCTGTACTTCTTCCAAGACAGATTTTTTTCTCCTTTTGGCAGTCCACAGTACATTAAATATTCTTCACTAAAACCATTATTCAAAAGCACCAACTCTTCTTTGGTCTTCCTTACTCCTTGTCCAGCTTTCACACACATATAAGGCAGTTGAGAACACCATGGCTTGGATCAGGCACTCCGTAGTCCTTAAAGTGACATCTTTGCTTTTTAACACTTTAAGGAAGTCTTTTGCAGCAGATTTGCCTAAAGTAACACGTCATTTGATTTCTTGAGTGCTGCTTTGATTGTCTCTCCAAGTAAAATGAAATCCTTGACAAGTTCAATATTTTCTCCTTTTATCATGACGTTTCTTAGTGGTCTGGTTGTGAGGATTTCTGTTCTCTTTATGTTGAGGTGTAATCTATAATGAAGGCTGTGGTTTTTGATCTTTATCACTAAGTGCTTCAAGTCCTCTTCACTTTCAGTAAGCATCGTCTTGTCATCTGCATATCACAGGTTGTTAATGAGTCTTCCTCTAATCCTGATGCCAAATTCTTCTATACAGTCTGGCTTCTCAGGTTACTTGGTCAGCGTACAGATTGAATAAGTATGGTGAAAACAGAGAAAACAAAAATCATCAAAACTGAACCAATAAGCAGCATCATGATAAACAGAGAAAAGACTGAAGTTGTAGAGGATTTCATTTTGCTTGGATCCACAATCAACACCCAGGAAAGCAGCTGTCAAAAAAATCAAATGTCTTATTGTATTGGGCAGATTGAGCTGCAAAAGAGTTCTTTAAAGTGTTCAAAAGCAAAGATGACACTCTGAGGTCTAAGGTGGGCCTGACCCAAGCCATGGTATTTTCCATCGCCTTA
This sequence comes from Loxodonta africana, assembly GCF_030014295.1. Lineage (NCBI taxonomy): Eukaryota > Metazoa > Chordata > Mammalia > Proboscidea > Elephantidae > Loxodonta > Loxodonta africana. Next base: position 155,137 of record NW_026975127.1, on the reverse strand, counting down.
TATGCATTTTTTTTTTTTTACATGCATGCAAAAGCTGGGACAATAAATAAGGAAGGCCGAAGAAGTACTGACACCTTCGAATTATGGTGTTGGCAAAAAAATATTGAATATACCATGGGTTACCAGAAGTAGAAACAAATCTGTTTTGGAAGAAGTATGACCACAGTGCTCCTTAGAAGCGAGGATGATGAGGCTCTGTCTCACGTACTTTGGACATGTTATCAGGAGGAACCAGTCCCTGGACAAAGACATCGTGCTTGTTAAAGTAGAAGCTCAGCAAAAAAGAGGAAGTTCCTCAATGAGATGGATTAACACAGTGACTGCAACAGTGGTCTCCAACATGGTGACAACTGTGAGGATGGTGCAGGACTGGGCAGTGTTTCCATCTGTGGTCCATAAGGTCAGTATGAGCTGGAACTGATTAGACCCACCTAACAACAACAACACAACAGCAACAATGTACGGCGAGCAATTTCACATGGGTTTCACTACGTCTTTGATGTGGTGGTTGACAGGTGAAATGGTGCACTGTAGATTAGTGGGAAGGCACAACTGGACCCATGCATAACCTTGCTTATTGGGTCACAGGCTGTGACAGTAATAATTCCTGCTTAGGAGAATTTGAAAGCTGTTCATTGTGGACGTGTGAGGGACTCCGAAATACTTGCAGAAATTTCCAAGTGGGTGGGGTGCTCTAGTGTGAGCATCGGGAGGAATGGACCCCATGTGTGCTTTACATCCTCTGCAGATTATGACACAATCAAACATTCCCTTTTCACTGTCTTGCAAATTGCAAGAGAACAGGGGGAATTTTTAGGCAGGACGCTTTCAAAACACATGGCAAGAAAATTTATTGAAACATTAAATTCAAAATAAAATTTTCCTATATTTTTCTTCCTTCCCTGTCTCATTTCAAGGAGGTAGTTGGACTCACAGGGTTGAACCTCTGAAACTTTGAGACTCTGAAGAGCCTGTTGTAAAAGCCTCAGCTCACTGGAGTAATCACACTGCGTGAACTGAAGCCCAGGGGAGGAGTGAGAGTCGGATAGCAGAGTCCTAGAAATAGGAAAGGGGTTGGCCCTGCTTCTTGACAGTGCCCTGGGGTAGACGGCAGCACCTCAAAGGATAATGCAGGCGCATAGGTACACAAACCCCATCATGGTGTTCGCAGCCCTGCCAAGGTTCTCCTGCTCCAGCTAGGAATGGAAGGAGCAGAGCCAATACTTCTAGAGAAATCACCCACGTAGGCTGGGGCAATGGGTGTTTTGAAGCCTGTCTCCAAACCTTGGTCCTTCATTAGACCCCAGGAATTATTGCATATCTGGATGAGGAGGAAACCTAAAAATAAGTAAGGTGAAAATCCACCACCCCGTCCCCCCCCCCGCCCCCCAATTTTGTAAGCAGGCTGCTCTGAGCTGGAATTCAGTTTATTTAAAGAAATATCATGCTTTTTTTCACACAGGATTTTATGCAGATTCACACTTATGATTCATATTATTCATTTATCCATTAAGTCAACAAAGATTTACTGTATACTGACTACATGTCAGACCCTATGCCATGTACTCTTGATGATAAGATAACTCAGAGAAGGTCCCTCATTGCCTGATCAGAGAAAGAGCCAAGTTAACTGTTGTATCAGTTGTGTATTGCTGTGTAACAAATGACCCCAAAATGTAGCACTTAAAAGAACAACCACTTACTAAGCTCAGAGTTATTCTGGTTGTCAACTTGGGGATCTTCCTATCTGGGCCAAGCACAGTGACTCGCAGCAGGCCTTCCTCATGTGTCTACAGTTCGCTTCCAGGTCAGCTAGGAGCCATTTCGTCTAAAATCAACTCAGTGAAACTGCTGGATCCTCTCTCCAATGGTCTCCCACCATCCAGCAGGCTGGCCTGGGTCCGTTCCCATGGGTTCTCAGGGTTTAAGAGCAACAAAAGGGCAAGTCTCAATGCAAAGTCCTTTCAACTCTCACCTTGTATCCGGTTCACTACTATCTTAATGGCCAAAGCAACCGTAAGGTCAGCCTCAAATGAGGGTGCAGAAAGACTCCTGCTGCTGAGGAAAGGCGCTCCAGAGTCTCACAGAAGGCATGGACACAGAGAGAGGGAGAATGTGTCGACCTTCCTAAAATCATCTGTGGCAAGTAAATGTAATTGTGTTTTATGTGGTGGTAAAGGGCATCTTAAATACAAAGGTGTACAGAGGAAGAAGTGGACAAATTTACCAGGAAAAGGGTCAGGGAAGATCTCAACTAGGAAGTGATGCCTGAACCAAGTTGGGAATATGGTTGGATAGTTAAGGGATGACAAAGGCCCAGAATCCAGGAAACCCCAAGAATTCTCTAGAGGCTTCAGTACGAGGTGAGGGATGGCTTGATGAGAACATTCTGAGGAGACAGAGTGAAGCCACTGGAGCATTTGTCAACAGGCACAGATCGTCTTTTGTTCTGTTTTCCAACCAGTCCTCCCTCCTATACAGTTGGGAGTCACACAAAACGAGCCCCTAGCATCTTCGTGTTGTAATTTCTATTTTCTACCGAGAAGTCAGCACCTCTCTCGTCACCTCCCCAACTTTCCTAATTTCTTCCATAATAGATCTCCCCATTTCCAGGATCTTTTTCTAAATGGCATCCAAAACAAAAATAGAGTCTGGAAGAAGCAGAGGTCATGGGCTTTCCCAAGTCAACTCCTAAACCTCCTATTCTGGCTGCATAAAAGTCCTGAGTCTTAGGGCTTTTTGGTGAGGCCATAAGCCTAACCTGTTCCAACAGGGTCAGTTCTCTTCACCACATACTTCACCAGGGAGAGTAGGCCAGGAGATGGGAAGGGGGACAACATCTCCTAGTCAGAGTGAAGAGCCTGTGTGAAGCCTCAGAGGCTAAGGAGACCTGAAAAGGGTGCAGAGTGGATGTTGTATGACCAGGGCTGGAGAGACGATTCAAACTGAGTTAAATGAGAGGATTTGGTGGAAGCAACTGCCCTTCACACTATTTTCATTCCCTGTATGCTCTCTCTCCCTCCCAAGGGATGGTAACCTCTTTGAGTGCAGAGAGAAGTTTTAATTTATTTTTAATATATAATCTCCCTCCTCCCAGCCCCCAAGCCCCTACTTCAACAGTTGCCATATTTTCCTTGCTGCCCAGCTTTGCTTCAAACTGGGCCCATAGAACCGAGCAGTGTCAACAATGATGTCACACAAGGGCTATGGAAGTCTTGGTGCTCGCTCAGATGTCAACTGCTCTTTGGAGAGGGTGTCGATCTGAGGTCTCCTGCAGGAGAGTGTCTTTAGATAGCAAATCCAGGAAATTCAGGGCTACATCAGAGTCTCCAAGTCATGAAAGATTCAGATATCATCAGTAACTGGGAGGAGGGATAGAGATCCTTCAGAGTACCATTATTTTTTGGATGTCTTCACCCAGACAGGATGAATCAGTGATAAACAAAGAAGAGGCCTTTCTCTAAGACTCTAAATAAGGGTGAGAGGAAAAATCTCCCAGATGGGTGAGAGCTAGGGAACTAGGGGATCTGATTTCCACAGAAATCAGAGCTATGACAGGAGAAGATGAAGGATTTGAGGTGAACAGATAGGGTCATAAGGAGGATTGACCTAAGAAAGCATTTCCTGTCATTTAGTAGATAATTCACCAAAGTTTGTAATGTCCATGGGAAATGCAGGAATAAATCAATGATCAAACTTAGGATTCTGAGAAATTTCTGGAATAAGTGCAGAAATAATACTCAATTGTTCTGGCCTTTAAACCTGATGGAAAGGAAGGAAGCCAGTGTACAACTGGGACAGAGAATGTAGGACTGAGGAAAGGGTGGTGAGGGAAAAGTGTATTGCATTATTATATTTTCTAATGAAATGGAATGAACATACTATGTGAAGAACTAAGAAAATTTTCAGGAGGTTCTAGGAGTGGGTGGTGTGAAGAAGCACAGGGCCCACATCATTGTGAACCATGCAGCCCCAGCCTGTTAGGGCAGAAGAAGGTCTTTCACACTCCTTCCCTAGACCCAGGAACGCGCCTTTTCCTCCTATGTCTCCTCCCCACCTCTCCCCAAGGACCTAAATCCCTCACAGCAAAGATAGCTACAGGATAGAATTTTTTACATTCCTACTTGACTTAACCTGAGCTTCATCTAGGATTACTAATTTCCCACTGTATCATAGGCCAGTTTTGTTGCTCTCCCCACTACCATTATCTCTGCTGCCCCCTAGCCTATGCTGCCCTCCCCTGGCCGTGCTTCCTGCTCCTTCCTGGTTTTCTGACACCCTCTTGACAAGTCCCCCATCCCATCTTCTGTCTGTCCCTGGAGCTTTCACTCCCCTCCCAAACTGCTTCCATTCATTTCTTCGTTAACTCACCAATCCTTCCTTCATATTCAGAAATGTGCACAGACCGTTAGGCTGACATTACAGCACACCCAGACACACTCAGGTGAGGTTCTTGTATGTTGCCCACCTGAGGTTTGTGGCATCAAAACTCTCAGAAATGGACATCTGTTTCTGCATCACCCTGAAGGAGTGCTTCTCATAGCAGCATGGTAAGGACCTTCTGTTCAGAAAAGGGCAATTTTAACCTTCTACCCTGGGTTGGTTAAGGATACAAGGAGAAGCTTTATATGCATATAAAATACAAATTTTTCTAAGTATGCTTCCTCCTATAAATACCCTTCCCTTAAAAGAAGGCTGAAAAAAGTTTAAAAAGTGATGACAATTTCTCCTGTTTCACTGTTTACACTCTAAATCTGTTATGAAAATCACTTTCATAGAAAATGTCTCTCAGAGAAGTCATGTGTGATTATGAAAGATCAGGCAAATGAGGTCATTTTCAAGTTCCAAAGGAACAATTTCATTTGGCATTCAACAAATGCCAAAAAAATTAATGTGGAGACCCTCTCTTTGCAATAGAAATTATCAGTGTATTATAGTCCTTTGAAAGACTATAGACTTCTGTTATGAAGTGCTAATATCACAAAAGATTTCCCAGAGGAGACTTGGTCTCCCACAGTGATGTTCCCCAAAGATGGAAGGTCCCCAGGGAAAAAGGAAGAACCCACAGGTCCTGCAGAGGTGGAGGACAGTGATGATGGAGAGGCTCCCAGGGACACCTGAAACCAGAGTCTTGGGTCACAGTTGAGAACTCAGTGCCCAGAGGGTTCATGTAAGTTAACTCTTTATTATCAGAAGTCTCAACCCAAGAGGAAAGTGCCACTCAAGCTAGAATATCGGAAGCAAAAAACGTAAGCTTCAGGTCCAGGAAGACTCCTTAAGAATCAGAGAGGTCTTCTTTCTCAGCTTCCTCTGAACAGATATCTCACTCATCAAGCTACTCCAGAGAAGCCATGAGTCAAGTATGTGTACTTCACCCAAGTGTGTACAGTTAAGGGGGTAGCCGTGGTCCGGCAGACCAAAACATCCCCTGCCTCCGTAGGCAAGATGCCCCCAGTCTTGAGGCCAAGTTCTCAAAGACAGCCCCATCGGCTCTGCTTCCAGTCTACACAATACCTAAGCCTCGGTCAGCATCCTGGAGTCCTGGCAAGAAGAGCCGGGCACCTTCAGGAGCATCTAGAGGAGCAGAGACAGGGGCTGGAGAGACTACAGCACCTACTGGTGCTGCTGCAGATGTGGGAGACCTGGCTACAGAGGGTACAGGCATGGCCTCAAAATGTGGGCCCTTCTGGAAAGACGTCCTTTCAGGCTCCTTTCACCCACTGCACCTGTAAAACCCTCACATGTGCCTTCCTCCCCACCCCACTCCACCCCCTTAACTGCATGGAGAGCTCCAGCCCGAGGGGGAACTGGATGGAAGAAACCTCAGGACAGCTGACCATAGACACCAGGTCTGCTCAGAGGCTCTCTTGGAGAGGAAAGGACAGGCCTCATCTGGATGGTGAGCTCTTGAGGCCTTGAGGATGAGCACAGCATTAGTAGGGAAAGTGAAATGGGATTTCAGTGGGACTTGGGAGACTGAGAGGGAGCCTCTGTAATGACAGGTCTAAGGGAAGTGTGATGGTGAAGGGGGCATCACCAAGTTCTTTGTGGCAGAAGGAGCCAATGAGACAGTAGGCTGTGGGGAAACCTGCCTGCAGGTGAGCAGTGGGCATAAAGCCCTAAGCCAATGACAGTCAATTCCTTTCCCAGCAGTCTTCACACATAATCAGTGACACTTGTTTCGTCTTTCTCTTTTCTATGGTCTAGCCTGAACTGCCCCGAGATCAGAGAACTGGAAGAGAAAAGCCTGACTGAGATGAAAGGAGCAAAAGAGAAGGCAAGGCCTCCTAAACCTGGTAAAGACAGCCAGAGTACAGATAACCAAAGGTTGAGGGTAGGAAGGGGCAGCTTGAGGCCCAGGCTCTGCAGGCCCAGAAAAGCCCAAGTCCCATCCTCAATATCAAGCTCCAGGGCCTGGGAAGCCCTGGAAGTGCCAGAGGTATGTCCACCCTGGGAAATGAAACCCCAGTTGGCACAGGGAAGCCCTCAGGGGTAAGGAAGGATAGACAGGGACTCCAGGTCAGGCACCTCCACCTGCAGGCTGTCCTACTTTTATTTCTCAGAGTGGAAGTGAGGGGTCCTATATGGGACTGGTTGGGGTTGATGGCAGCAAGGGTTCTGAAGTGGGTAAATTCTGCAGTCTCCTGATAAAGAAACAGAAAGACTGAAATGCTCAGAGATACTGAGTGAGAGGGGTCTTGCATTCCCATCCTATGCAGAGGCTGCCTGGGAGGTCCACCTGTCTAAAGACCTTGTGGACAAAATCTTCTTTATCTTTAAAAGATGTATCTTTCCAGTTAACTTCCTCTATGTTGAGTCCTGAAAAAAGGCCTACAATGTATACCGTGGGTTTTCCAGTAGAGCAACAAGGGGAGGAACGTGGTAGTGGGACATCAGAGAAAGAACTGTCTAATGGTCCACTTGTTACTTAATGAATTGCACATGGTGTCCAGCATTCTTCCTTACCCCGAAGACATGTACATGCAGTAGATGTTTGAACAATGACTGCATTAATCCTGACAGAACTCTTTTTGGCCATTTCCAGGTATAGAGACCAGAAGAGGTCATTAGCTCCAAGAACAAGCAAGAAATTTGCTGAGACCTTTGTTCCATCTCTGAGTTTGCTCTTCACCCAGTGGTGAAAGTCTCTGAATCCAGTATTGATGACAGTGTTTTGCCTATATAAAATAACAGCCAATAAAACTGTTTTAAATATATACATATATATATTTCTATGATTTTTTTTTACTTTGAAAACTCTTGTATTCTTATTATAACACATTTAACAACACAGATCTTTATAAGAATTATAATAAGAGCTATCCCCACATGTGTAAATTTTACCTGCTTCTCCAAGGTGTCCATGTTCAAAGACACATGTGTACCTCTTCACACATTCCTGTTTGCTGGAACACATATGCATAGTCACAGGTACACACGTAGCTTTATGGTTTGTTTGCTTTTCTGGAGATTAGGTCACACTCTACCCACATGTTTCTCTGCACCATTCTTCACTTGACAATTTATCTTGGTTCCCATAAGTCAGTAGCCATGGCAGTAACGCTATCTTTTTGGTTCTTCTAATTTTTAACTCATATATAAACGGGAACATACCAAAAAAACAAAAAACCCGAACTCACTGCCAGCAAGTTGATTCCGACTCATAGTAACCCTATAGAACAGAGTAGAGCTGCCCATGGGATTTCTAAGGAGCAGCTGGTGGATTTGAACCACCAATCTTTTGGTTAGCAAGCGAGCTTTTAGCCACTGTGCCACCAGGGCAGTACACACTGTCAACAGTCACATACAACTCTACAGAAATGAAAAGACATATCATCAATGCTTTTGAAGCATACTGTTTCTATATGTTTTAACTCTCCTCTGCCTGTCTTTTCCGACAAGTGAATCCAAGGGAATTCACACTAAGAATCTGTTAAGTTTATCTCATTATCCTTGCTTAAACCGTTAAACAGTTATAAAACTCTGCAGATTCCCTATTTAAATTACACGTTCATGAAGAAACGTGCATTTTCTTCCTGAAATAATACGATAAATTCACATTATCAAGGTTGAGGAAATCAGTGTTGTTTCCATGTCCCAGTGGTAGACATTAATTCAGCAGTCAATTAACAAAAAATGTTTTAACAGAATTATTTAAACTGTGAATTCCTCTGAGATTGAAAATATACCAAGTATAAATGCAACACTTTGCACTGGGTTTTCTCCTCGAAATGAACACATTTTTCTTTCAAGTTTATTTTTCATGTCCTTTGGTACTAAGTACTTCTCTTTAAGACCTCAACTAGAAGCTGGGAAGGCTTATCTCCTGAGAAGGAACCGAAGAGATCTCACTTACTGACAGAAAGATGGGGCCAAACCAGATCTCAGGGATGACAATCCCTTTTGTAATGGGCCCAAGAACTCACATGCATTATATTTGATTTCTCTGAGATCCAGGTCAGTCATGGTGCTTCCCAAACTTCACTGTGCACCCAGATCACCTAAGGATCGTGTTAAAATGATGAGTCTGAGTCAGGAGGTCTGGGTTGAGGCCCAAGAGTCTACATTTCCATCAAGGTTCCAGGTGCTACCAGTGCTGCTGGTCCCTGGATCCCAGCCTGAGGAGAGAGGTCCTAGAATATCCAAATGAAGAATTCAGATTCAAGAAGATTCAGGGAATAAAGAAGAAACATCTACATCAATTCAACTGGCCATACCTCTGAGAGGGGTGGGGATCAAAAGTGCCTAGAGCAACCATCCTTCATTCCCAAACCCAACCGGGATATCAGAGCAGTAGCCAGAGCCATGGCTGGGTTCCCAAAAGCTCCTTCCTGTGCTCAGCCCACCAAGGTACAAAGGAGAGTAATACGGATTGGTGAAGTCAGAAGTGGCCGAGTCTACTTCTATCATAAGCACGGGTGTGAGTGTTGACCTCAATACACGCAGGCCCAACTTGTGACTCCCTCCTTCTAGACCTGGTGAGGCTCCATGACCCTATGGTCAGCTCAGAATTCTTCCATAGGAGACACCTCTGAGACAAATTTGATGAGAAGATCTGTGGCCTTGGGATTTTCTGATGGGGTTGGTGTCTGTTTTGGGGCGCAGATTTGACACGGGGGGCCTTTCTTTCTTTCCATGGGGCTTTCTGACCCTTGCTGACATCGCAAGATCAGATGCAGCGAGTGCCCAAAAGAGCAAAAAAGAGGGGATGTTGGTTGGGCCTGGGTGAGGGGTGTCAACTTGAATCTCAGTGGTGGGAGGGGGACATGGAGCATTTCACGTGCATGTCTCCAGCATAAAGAGTAGTTAGGAAATCCCAGTCTACAGCTTTGGCTGCAAATGAGAGGCATGGAAAGCCCTGGAATCACCAGAGATATGACAGTTGTGCCTCCATTATTGCGAGAAGAGATAGCAGAGAGTTTCCCTATTCGAGCTGTCTTTCTTTGGATTCATGCATCCATTCCACAAATATTGAACTACCTAAAACATACTACACTAGGAAGTGTTCTATCTATGATCGGGGGATATATCAATGCATAAAGCACACAAAAATTCCTGTCCTCACTAAGCTTATAGTCCAGTGGAGAGACAATAGATAATAAATGTAATAAACTAGGAAATATTTATTATGTTAGAGGTGATAAGTGCTAGTAATAAAATAGGGCACAATTAGTGAAGGTGACAAAGACTTCCTCCAAAACTGATAGAGAAAGCCTTCCCCTGGAGCTGACATCGTGAATTTGGATCACCAGCCTATTAGACTGTGAGAAAATAAATTTGTCTTTGTTAAAGCCATCCTCTTGTGGTATTTCTGTTGTAGCAGCACTAGATGACTAAGACAGAATTTGGTACCGAGAGAATGGGGTGCTGCTCTAACAGATACTTAAAATGTGGAAGTGGTTTTGAAACTGTAAATGGACAGACTCAGAAGGAAGTGAGGAGAACTGGTAACACCGGAGAAGGTACCGATGGTGAGAAACAGCAGCAGAGGACCAGCAGCAGCAGGGAGCCAGGAGCAGCACACCCAGGAAACCAGGGCCAGGCAGTGCTGAAGTCAACCCAAGAAGCGAGAGAGCTGAGTGCCTGTGTGCTGGAGGATTCCTGGCAGAGTGGAGTGCCTCCAGGCACTTATCGGGGGAGCTACTGAGCTTTGGAACACTTGCCCCAATAGGACAGATGTGGGCATAAGGCCAGAGGGCCAAGAAGCCAAAAAGCAGAGGTTAAAAGAGACAAGGAACACTGTAAGCTGAGCTGCCTTAGTCTCAAAAGGTATAGCCTTGACCTCTGGGATTTCAAAGTGGAGCCATGACTTCTGGTGTTTCTAAGGGTGGAGTCGCCACTCAGATGGACCAGGAGAATGGTATGACTAAAGTCGAGGGAGCAGAGTTGCCATCAAAGTGGGTCAGGAAGGCAGAGCTGAACCCCAGGGCTCTGGGGCCTCCGCTCAGAATCTGGAGAGTGTGGCCAATACCTAGAGTCTAGAGGGCTGGGCCATTGTGTAAATGGTCTCAGAGAACAGAGGATTATTTGCAAAGCCTTTAGGGATAATGTAATGTGTTCTGTTAATTTGCTTGGTGCTTGTTATCCCTTCTATTCTTCTAGTTTCTCCATTTGTAATGGAAACGTACAGCTTGCACTTGTCCTGCCACTGCATTTGAAAACAGAAAACTTATATTCTAGATTTCACAGATGAAGAGGAATGTTTGGATTTTAGACTAGGAGTTGATTTAAGACTTTTGCTGTCATATGATGGGGTAAATACATCTTACATGTAGCAAGGACATGAATTTGGTTGGGGGGCAAAGGGTGGAATGTCATGGATCAAACTGTGTCTTCCCAAAATATGAGTCAACTTGGTTAGGCCATAATTCCTAGTATTGTGTGCTTGCCCTTCATTTTGTGATTGTAATTTTATGTTAAAGAGGATTAGGGTGGGATTGTAACCCCCTTACTAAGGTCACATCCCTGATCCAATGTAAAGGGAGTTTCTCCGGGGTATGGCCTACACCACCTTTTCTTTTCAAGAGATAAAATGAAAGAGAAGTAAGCAGAGAGTTGGAGATCTCATAACACCAAGAAAGCAGTGCTGGGGTTCCTGCACAGAGAAGCTCCTAGTCCAGGGGTAGATTGGTAACAAGGACCTTCCTCCAGAGATGACAGAGAGAGAAAGACTTCCACTGGAGCTGGTGCTCTGATTTTGGACTTTTAGCCTACTAGGGTATGAGAAAATAAATTTCTCTTTGTTAAAGCCATCAGCTTGTGGTATTTCTGTTACAGCAGCACTAGATGACTAAGACAGTTAAAGGTGATAAGTGCTAGTAATAAAAAAGGGCAGGGCTAGGGAGCATGTGAGTGTGAATGGGAGGGAAGAGTTTCCCTGGTTGCAATTTTAAATGGGTGGTCAGGGTAACCCTTAATGAGGAAATGGATTTTGAGCAATGAATTTTAAATGGTGAGCTAATTAGTCACATCTAAATCCTAGATTCTGGGGGCCAGAGGTGGTGCTGGAATGGGCCAGGACATGGGCAGAGCTGTGAGCTCATCTCAGGGAACCATGGAGATTTCCCTCTCGATATGGCTATGCTGTGCCACCTTGAAATAGGCTATAGGATTTCAGGGCTGGCCCCAGGAAAATAGGTCATCTCCCCATCTGCGCACTGCATGGGTTTTCCCTCTGATTTTCTCCTCTTGGGCAGCAGACACCCGTTTTGAGAAGCTGGGCTAAGGGAAATGCTCTCCAAACCCCTCTATAAGGTCACCTGGTTTTTTTACTTAACCAGAAGCAGAACCTAGGTATTCTGGTCAAAGGCATGTAGGATGCCGAGTGGGCCCCAGTGGTGGTATAGACGGACTGATCCTCTTTTCTCAGTGATAGCTTCATAACACGTTCATTCAGGGGCCTGGCCCTGGACTGCTCCCTGTGTGGGAAGGACTATTCTGTGTGGTCTCTGTGATGATCCCTGATTACTTCTGAGGAGCTCGGGTTTATAGGCCATTTTAGGTGCCTCTGCTATAATCTGCCTTCTGGTGACTCTTCTCCATTGGGTTTTTGCTTTTTCTCTATTCACTGAGAGAGATCTTAACATATTCTGAATGCCTATCCTTAGGTAGTTATGTTCATTGCAAATATCCCCACCCACCCCCCCCCGAGTTTGTGGCATTTTTTCCCCTTTTTCAGTAAGAATGAAAACTTCATTGGTTTGAAAAATACTGAATTTAAAAAGTGCCTTTCTTGCAGGATTTTCTAAGAATTCCCATATTGTCTCTTAGTCACACTCACAGCAGAGGCCTTGGCAATGAGACATTGGGCAATATCATTCTGGACCCCAAATGAGCAGTGTTAACAGAAAAACGGGACTGAATTCCCATGTGGCCAGGAACCAGGCCTGAAGGCCTTCCCCAGGGAGGCATTTCAAAGATGTCTGGAGCAACGGGTGTGCCTCCCAGGGAATCGTGAATGAACCTCTCCACAGGCCTGCTTTGAGGGGTCCCCACTCACTTATGTACCAAGCTTAGTGCTTAAAATGTCATCATTCTGCTTACAGTCTAGGTAAGAATTAGAATGCTTCCCTGAGGGGAAAATTCTTCATATGTGCTCCATAATCAAAGCACCTCAGGACAAAGTTTAAAAGAAAAGCAAGGCACTTCCCACCAGTCCTTAACTGAGAGGGTCTTTGTGAGAATTTCGTGAGACTCACGGAAAAGGACACAGTAAATGCCGCCTTCTTTTCTCCTCAAGAAAAAAAAAAAAACTGGCGCTAAGATGTCAGGCATTCCACAATCTCCTCTTCTCGTCCCGTATCTAAGTTTTCTAATAAAACTAGGAACCAAGCGATCAGCTGCTGTGAGAAGAGAACCCAGGAGTATTTCCAGTCTATGTCATGTTTGAGCTTCAGTGAAACCCTGTTTCAAGTCATTAGATCGGTGGAGGAGCTGGAAGGCTGAAACTACTGGCCCTCGGACTTGCGGGAAGGACGGAGTGTGGTTGACAGGGCCTCCTGGGCTATTCTTTGCCCCAAGAGGCTTTGGAGGCTCCTTCGTGTTAAAGCAAAGGCCTTTCAGGCCTAGCCAATAAGAGCAGCGAAAGACTTTGAAAAGACTTTGAAAGAAGAAACGGACTCAGGAGGGGCAGGTTTGAAGCTTTTCGTCTTCAGTCAGCTTTCTGGCTTCAGGTCACCCTGGCCCCTGGCTGCCTGCAGAACCGGGCCTTTCTAACTCATCCACCTCTCTCTCCCTCCCAGCTTTCCCTCAGCACCATGGGCGGTGGCTTCTGCCAGTTATGATGGTGTCCTTTCAGTAGCTCCTTGCACCTTTCAGAGTGGGCAGGTGCTCAGGGTATAGAGCACAAACCCACAGTGTCCTTCAAAACCCAAACCTACTGCCATCAAGTCGATTCCAACTCATAGAGACCCTGTACAACACAGTAGAACTGCCCCACAGGGTTTCCAAGGCTGTAAATCTTCACAGAAGCAGACTGCCACCTCTTCTCCTGTGGAGTGGCTGGCAGGTTTGAACCACCAAACTTTTGGCTAGCCGCTGAGCACTTTAACCACTGTGCCACCAGGGCTCCTTACAGTACCCTTTGTTGTCCTTTAGCAGAAACACTGCTGAGAGGACATGAGGCCTGACTGATCCTGAGGCTCAGATGGGGAGAACCCGAGGAGTGGGTGGGAGTATTGACTTCAGAAAATCTCAGCTTCCTCAGGGTCAGGTCCCTGGGATCAAGCCCGAGTGTTGGAAAACTGAAGTGGTTCTGAACCTCAGTGTGTTGAATGTCTAGTACACAGGCCTGGGCAGTCCCTGGAGGATTCTCAGACCTTATTCTGGCCAGCACTGGGGAAACCCTCACGGGGCGACGAAAGCAGCAATATTCCTGGGGATCTTTATTCCAGGATCTGAACTCAGTTTGTACAGTCTTGGGAGGTGGAAGATGAGAAAGTTAGGGACCAGGCAGAGTGTCAAAAGAGGAGGCTCATTTCACGTCCTTTGGATTCTTGTTTCATTCCCCCCCTCCCGCCTTTTTTTTAGCAACTAGGGCTCCAAACAGGCATTTATTGTTTCGAGCTCATTTTGTTAACTCTGTCTGAGCAGAGAACAGTCTGCTCACAGCTAGTGATGAGAATGGGGGAAACAAATACCCTAGCCCACTCCAGGGCAGGCTTTGCTGCAGGAAATCCTTGCAGCTTAGCTCTGCTATCTTCTTCTGTCTCCCCTAGACTGAGCAAAGCAGAGGGGTGTGCGGGAAACCTGCCACAGCCATTCTCAGTAGGGGCCTGCTCACAGCTGACCTCTAAAATAAAGCCTTCCATTGTATCAGGACCAGAATTGCCTGAAGAGCTTCTTAGAAGTGTAGATCCCTAGATACCCCCTCCCCAAATTGCTGAGCAGCTAGGGGCCCATGAACCACTCTCTAGCACCTTCCATGGGGGTCTTCCAGGGTGGGGTCTACAGTGGCAGAGTCATGGGAGGGTGGGGGCAAAAGAACTGATAGATGTCACAGGAGCCAACAAAATGGAGGTGGGAGGAAAAGAAGAAAGAACTAGATAGGGCTGAGAAGAAAATCTAGGAAAACATGTCATTGGAAAGAAACCACCCAACTAAAATCATGGGACCTCGTCCTGGGAGTGCACAGGCTCAGGACCTCAGTGCAAAGCAGCTTCATGAGGCAACTCTCCCTGCAGCTTCTGTTGCGGAATGCCAGGCTGGTGGAAAAACAGTGCAAGAAATTCAGGCTGACAAAGGGGTCACATGCAAGAGGAACTGCTGCCAGGGCTTGGCCTGTAAGCACCACTTCACCCTCCCCGTGCGGTGCTGCAGCTCTGGGAGCCTGGGGATCCCCACAGTCTGATCGTGGCCTTCAATCTAGGGGTGATCCCTTGGGAGGACTCTTCCCAGTGCGGTGCAGGCGGTGAGTCCTGACTGGAGAGAGGGTCCACCTGACAGGGTGGCCTCTTTGGCCTGGCCTTTTCCTCCTGGAAGTGCACCCCCCGGGGTTTCCTATGGATGGATTTAGAAGCCCATGTGTGATCGCAACTCACTCACCCGTGCCTAGCGTCCTAGGGATACCCAACAGCTGACTGATTCGCAGCGGAAGTGCTGCGGGCCCGGCGGTGCACGCGGAGCTCCTGAAGTCCAGGTTCTGGGCCACCCCCTCCGTGGCATTGGCCTCCCCCTAAATTTTAGTGGTAGCAATGAGGAGACTGGTGGGGGAGACCCAGAGGGATGAGGGCAGGGGCTGAAGCCTGGCTGGCAGGCAGGTATGAGAGGAGCTGGCCCTTCGCCAGAGGCACCGGACCCAGGCTCAGGTCCTCTGCCAGCCCTGCTGGGCGCAGGACTCCGTGACGCCCTGGAGTGCTCCTCTCCCCGCGCGCAGCACCCACTGTGGTTGGCCCAACCGCCCCAACTGCCTCTCCCTGCCTTTTAGTTTCACAATGTGCGTGTGTGTGTGTGTGTGTGTGTGTGTGTATAACATTTTTGTGTTTTAGGTGAAAATTTACATAGTAAATTAGTTTGCCATTCAGCAATTCATACACAAATTGTTCCCTGACATTGGTTGCAATCCCGGCAATGTGTCAGCACCCTCCCCATCCCCACCCTCCTGAAAAATGTGTCCTTTTGATGCCCACATGCAGCTGGACACCACAACATACCACACACAAAGGGAATCTCAGCTGGGTTTCAGACCCAGACATAAAAGCACAACTTTAAAACAATTACGATACGGTATGAAAAAGAAATTAAGTAAAGACAAAAATAGAAAATAAAAGAATATTTGAAGACAGTATCCTCCCTATTTTGGACTCAGGAGCCTGTGGGCACGACACTGCTTGGGTGGCACACTGTTCATTTCTTTTCAGAAAATACAAAGTCTGAGAGGAGGGAACTGGTACCAGGAGTGGATGCAGGAAAGGACCTTTGTGGAAATGGGGAGAATCTGGGATTGATCAATGGGTTTGGATAAGGCTGAAAAGAGTGAATATCCACATAATCTTTAAAGATGGGTTTCTAGCAGCCTAGAGCACACATTGGAAACTTCTCTAATAAATTATTGCCAGAAGATTCCATGAAGCAAAATGGATTGTTGTTGTCGCTACTTGCCGTTGAGTCGAAAATGGATTAGAGTTAAAAATCTTTCTGCAAAGAAAATTACAGGCCTGGTTGGCTCTCAGATTTCATGAAGCATGCAAACAGTTAATTTTGGTCTTAGACAGGATCCATCAAAGAATAGATGAAGATGAAACTCTCCCCAACTTGCCCACGAAGCTAAATGCAATCATGGTCGGCAAGGTCAATGTGTTTGTTATCTACTGGTGCGCAACGAATTATCCCAAAACTTAACAGATGTGGGATAGACTACAAAACAGTCCATTCATTTTGATAAAATTCACAACTAAACAAAGATAGCTATAATTACTTCTATCCCAGAATATAGTTTTGACGGTGAATGAATAAGCCAGAAATTTTAAATAACGAGGGTAACTATTAAAAGATTTTAAAACTTTTTTAATGCTGATATAATTGCAAACCTAGAGGACGAATATAAAATTGCTGATAAAGTGGCAGGATATAGGACATATATACCAAAATCAATGCTATATTTTCGACCAGAAATAAGCACGCGAAAAAATGGAAATGGGAAGGATAGACCATTCTTTTTTCTCTGCTATTTGATTGTACCAAATAGTGTCAAAAACAATAAGATACTTAGGGAAATGTTTTGATAGAAACGGTAAGGAACCTATATGAAGAAAATAATCTACTGAAGTAAATAAAACAAAACCCGAATGAACGCAAAAAAATATGCCTGTTCTCCCAAACGTGAAGACTTGTAAAATAAGTCAAGTGTTTCAAAACTAAGATATATATATAATGTGATTCCCATTGGAATATCAAAATAGTTGTCTGTTGAACTGAATACAGAGTAGAACTGCCACTTAGGGTTTTTTTCTGAGGGGGAAGGAAGGGGGCTGTAATTTTTCCAGAAGCAGATTCCCAGGTCTTTCTCCTGTAGAGCTGCTGGGTGCGTTCGACCCGCCAACCTCTCGGTTAGCAGCCAAGTGCTTAACCATTGCACCGCCAGGGCTCCTTATACCAAAGAACAGACAATTGAAATATGAAAAAGGATAGTAAGTGCAGCCTTGTTTCATTGAATAATAGAACATATTAATACATTATAATAAACCAAAAAACCAAACCCATGCTGTCGAGTCGATTCTGACTCATAGTGACCCTATAGGACAGGGTAGAACTGCCCCATAGTTTCCAAGGAGCGCCTGGTGGACTTGAACTGCCAACCTTTTGGTTAGCAGCCATAGCTCTTAACCACTGCGCCACCAGGGTTTATACTAGGAACTGAGAAATACACCAATGGAACAAAATAGAAAATTCATAAGGAGATCCTAATAACCACGAAGACAGAGTTGATATTTCAACTAGGCAAAATTATGATTTACATAATAAATGGTGCTGACTCAACTGATTGTCCTTATAGAAAAGTGTGCCAAAATACCACATGGATTTACAAATTTAATGTATAAATCAACAACAATCCTAACAGAAAATTACGAAGTTACATGTAAGATTTTCTTAACCTATATAGGAAATCCAGAAATTCTAAGAGAAAAGGTAGATGTAATTGAGCATAAAACATTTCAATTATTGAAGAGAGGAAAATATCACTCGCAAAAAAAAAAGAAAAAAGAAAAGATAAACAAGCAAAAGATTTAAAAATTTGAAACGTAGATGACAAAGGACTAATAACTATTCCTACTTTAGATGAAGGAGACACAAAAATTTGGCATTTGGAAAATGAGCAATGATTTTTTTTTAATAATATTTTATTATGTTTTTGGTGAAACTTTACGCAGCAAATTAGGTTCCTGTCTGACAATTTCTACAAAAATCATTCAGATCTTTCACAGCGTGTCAACAGTGTCTTTAATTGTGTTCTGGTTGTTCCATTTCCAGTACTCTAGTTTCTCTGCCCCCTTATCATCTCGTCTTTGCTTTAGAGTAATGGTTGACATTTTGGCTGCATATAATGGCTTTTTAATGGAGTGCCGTACTGATGGATAATACCCTTTATTTTGTGTGCCAGTCTGCTATTTCGCTAAAAGATGAACTCAGGGAATAGTTTCAGTACAAGGTTTAAAGAGTATCTCAGGGTGATAATCTCAGGGAGTCCTCTAGTCTCAACTGGTCCAGTAAGTCTGGACTTTTTAATAACCTGAGTTCTGTTCTTCATTTTTCTCCCACTTTTTCAGCATCTATGTATCGTGGCCCTCATCAGAACTGTTGGTAATGAGCAATTACCGACCATTCAGAAAATATCCAAATCCCCAATAAAAATAATCAAAGTTTCAAAAACACTGATAGTTAAGAAAATGTCAATCAAAATCCCAGTGAAACTGGCACAATTTAAAAATCAACACCACTTATGGCTGGGTGGGCTGTGGGAAGAAGGATGCCCTCAGACATGGCTGGAAAGGTGCTGTCATGGATGGAATTATGTCCCCTCCAAAAGGTATATATCAATTTGTCTGGGCCATGATTCCCAGTATTGTGTAATTGTCCTCCACTTTTGATTGTAATTTTACGTTAAAGAGGATTAGGGTGAGATTTTAACACCCTTACTATGATCCAGTGTAAATGGAGTTTCCCTGGGGTGTGGCCTGCTCCACCTTTTACCTTACAAGAGATAAAAGGAAAGGGAAGCAATTGACCTGAGATTCCCACACTGAGAAGCTCCCAGACCAAGGAAAGAGTGATGACAAGGACCTTTCTCCAGAGCTAGCAGAGATAGAAAGGCACCCTGCATTTGGATTTGCAGCCTACTAGACAGTGAGAGAATAAATTTCTCTTTGTTAAAGCTATCCACTTGTGGTATTTTTGTTAAAGCAGCACTAGATGACAAAGACAGGTGCGTTACTACAGGCTCATAGGGGAAAGACATAGACATGGCTCTATACTTTTTAAAACATTCTTTGAACTGGAAATGTCACTCATTAGAATCTACCCCACAGATACAATCCTAGAGTATATAGTAACCCTACAGGACACAGTAGAACTGCCTCATACAGTTTCCAGGGAGCAGCTGGTGGATTTGAACTGCCAACCTTTTGGTTAGCAGCTGGGCTCTTAACCACTGTGCCACCAAGGCTCCATGTAGTATATGCAAAGGATGGTTATTGTTAAAGACAAAAAAGGAAAAATAAAATTATTGCCCATTGATGATGTGATATTATGATAAAATTTTAATACATAATATTCAAATATTCCAGTAATATTAGAATAATAATATAATAACCATATCATATAATAATATATGGTAGTCATTAGAATGAAACAGAGCTATAGAAGATTAGTAAGTGAAATCACTGTGAAGTATCATTGAAGAAAAAAAAGCAAGACAGAGAGAAGTATATATATAAAGTGAGCCCCTATGGGTAAAACAATAACAAATAACCAAATGTATTTATATAAGCATATAAAAAAATTTTTTTATATGTATATATATATATGTCCATAAATGAGTAGATGTGGTTATTTGCATGTATGAGTATGATAGTTAAGCAAGAATAATAAGATAGAACACTTACCTGATTGTTGATATGAACTATCTTAGATTCAGTTATGGGAAGGGACAAGGGGTGGGGAGCTAGAACATACTGAAAAGACTATGCTTAATCGACTCAATGGCAGCAGATTTTTTTAAAGATCATAGCTGCTATGTGTTTTCATTTCTGTAGAGTTATATGAAAGTGTATAGGTTGCACATTGTCATTGTTCCCATTTATTTACATTCTTTGTGTATAAATACGAGTTAAAAAATTAGAAGAACCAAACAGCATTAGTTCCATATCTACTGACTTACAGGGGAGCCATGATCAAATGTCAAGTGAAAAAAGGGGCAAGGAGCAATGTGGGTAGACTGTGTTGAAGGTTCTGTAACAGCAAACATGCAAATAGATCTACATGGATACGTACAACTGTAACATGTGTCCCAGAAAAGAGAAATGTAAGGAAGGACACACATGTGTCTTTGAACACTGGACACCTTGGGAGAGCAGGAGCATCATACATATGTAGGGATGGCTTGTATTATAACTTCTTTACAAATTTGTACTGTTACGTATGTCATAATAAGATTATAAGATATTTGCAAGTCGTAAAATATGACATATATGTTTTTAAAACTATTTTTTTATGTTGTTGTTGTTGTTAGGTGCCATCAAGTTGGTTCCGACTCATAATGACCTTATGTACAACAGTAGGAAATACTAGCCCATCCTGCACCATCCTCACACCTGTTGCTGTTTGATCCCATTGTTGCAGCCACTGTGTTAATCCAT
Organism: Loxodonta africana; assembly: GCF_030014295.1. Lineage (NCBI taxonomy): Eukaryota > Metazoa > Chordata > Mammalia > Proboscidea > Elephantidae > Loxodonta > Loxodonta africana. The sequence goes on along the minus strand of NW_026975127.1, from coordinate 134,786 downwards.
CTTGTTGAGGGTCTTCCTCTTTTTCTTGTAGGAAAAAAAACAATCTTTAATGTCAGATCAGAGATTTTAATCCCTGGATAGAGAACACAAACACAGACTGTACAAAAGTCAGACTCTGCAGATTTCATGTTTGGTATATGGAGCCAGTGACCTCTTCTGATCTCTATCCCTAGAAAGGACCAAAAAGAATTCTGCGAGGCTCAATACAGTAACTCTTAATGCATGTAGACATGTATACGCAAAGATGAGGGCTGAATACCATGTGCAATTGAGTAGGTAACGCAAGGCACAAAGAAGAGTCTTCTTGTCAGGTATGCTATTACCATCTTCCTCCCCTCATTGCTCTACTGGAAAACCCACCCTTGAGCACTCCAGGCCTTTTATCAGGACTCAGTGGCAATGGGTTTGGCTTTGGTTTAAACTTAGAGGAAGTTAACTGGGAAATTGCTGCTTTAGGATAATGAAGACTATGGCCATAAGTCTTTAGACAGGTGGACCTCTTCAGACACCTCTGCCCACCTTGTAAACATCAGGCCCCTGGCAGTTCTGTACCTCTGAGAACCGTAGGCTTTCCTTTTTCATCCTCTGGTACTGGCAGAATTAATCCTGTCTCAAAGCTCTCGCTTCTGTCTGCCTCTGACCCCGTCCCTCGCAGGAGCCATTACTGTCACTGAGAAATATACACAGGGCAGCCTGTGGATGGAGATGCCCGTCCTGGAGGCCCTGCCCTCCCTTCCTTGCTCCTGAAGGCTTCCCTGTGCCATTTGGGGTCTTATCTCCCAGGAGGGTCAACATGCCCCTGGCACCTGCAGGGCTTCCCAGGGCGTGGGACATGATGATGTGTCTAAGACTTGGGCTTTTTTGTTCATTATACAGTCTGGGCCTGAATCTGCCCCTTGCTGGCCTCACCTCTAACCATCTGTGTTCTCCCAGGGTTAAGAGGCCTCGTCTGCCTTTGTTCCTATACTTCCAGCCCAGTCTTTTTCTTCCGGTTCTCTGACCTCAGGATTGGCCAAATTATACCACAGAAAAAAAGAAAGAACAAGCTAGTGTCATTGATACGTGCAAAATCAAACAGAAAAATCTTTTTTAAAAGAAAAAAAAAAGTTCCCTTACATCCTAGGAACTCATCCTTTGCATGAGTTATGCAGACACTACTAGATCAACTGTTACGCAGAAAAGGGTGACACCCAGGAGAGTTTTTCTAAACCATCTCCCAGTCCAGTCCAAAGAGGCCCAGTACCCAGTGCCGCCAAGTCGATTCCGACTCATAGTGACCCTATAGGACAGAGTAGAACTGCCCCATAGAGTTTCCAATGAGTACCTGGTGGATTCGAACTGCCGACGCTTTGGTTAGCAGCCCTGGCACTTAACCAATACACCATGAGGGTTTCCTCCAAAGAGGCAACACTAAATCACAGCAATAAACCCAAATCCCCCCAGCGAGGGCAGTAGACTTGAATGCGGTGAGCTCTTTATTTCACCACCTCCTCCTCTTTGCCCAACCAGGACCTCTTCCTTTCTATGCTTGGAGGATGATGAGAAGTGACCCAGAGTCCTTGGTTAGGGCCTTATGCCCACTGCTCACCTACAGGCAGGTCTCCCCACAGCCTACTGTCTCTCTGGTTCCTTCTATGCAAAAAACTCAGTGACACCCCGTTCACCAGCACACTTCCCTTGGAGCTGTCTTTCCAGGGTCCCCCTCAGCCTCCCAAGTCCCACTGAAATCCCATTTCTCCTCCCCCTCCTTATGCTGTGCTCATTCTCAGGGTTCTGAGACCTCACCATCCAGATCAGGCCTGTCCTCTCCTCTCCTAGGCTAGGGGAACCTCTGAGCAGACCTGGTGTCTGCAGTCAGGTGTCCTGGGGCTCCTTCCATCCAGGTCCCCCTAGGATTGCAGCTCTCCATGCACTTGGAGTAGTTGGGTTGGGGCACAGGCTGGGAGGAGAGGTTCTTACAGGGCAGGTGGGTTAAAGGAGCCTGAACAGAGGCCTTAACAGAACAAAAACCTACTGTCTTGTTGATTTCAATGCATGGTGAACCCAGGTGTTTCAGAGTAGAACTGCACTGCACAGAGTTTTCAACGACTGTGATAGTACAGAAGTAGATTGCCAGGCCTTTCTTCCGTGGGCCACATATCTTTTGGGTAGCAGCTGATGAGACAACCCACATTTCCCGGCACAAATGCCCTGCTCCTCCCAGTCCCAAGTTGCTAGCAGGTCTTCAGGCTCTTCCTCTTCTGCTGTGCCCCCACCCTCTGTAGCCTGGCCTCCTCCCTCTGCAACCTCACCAGCTGGTGCCTCAACCTCCTCAGCTGCTCTCTCTGCTTCTCCAGCTGCCCCTCCAACTCCTGCAGATGGCACTCCTCTCCCACACCTTCCTCTTCTTGGAGGCCATCAAGTGGCCTTGGCCAGCTGGTGGCCGCCTCTGGGCTCGCGTGGGGGTGAGGGTGGCAGTTCCTTTTCCAGCAGCTCTTCACACAGGACCTGGCAGCTGAAGTCCTGGCGCACTCCATGCTCCACGTGAGCCACCAGGGCCTCCTGGGACTTGAACACAAGGCAGCAGGCCAAGCAGCGGAAGCTGTGCTCATGGGTCACTAGCCACTCCGGGGTGGCTGCGTGGGGGCTTTCCCCATGCTCCTCTCCTCAGACGCTGGGCTCGGTGGTGCGGGCCTGGGGCCCCTCCTTCCAAGGCCCCAGGGTGCTTACCAGGGACTCAGTGTTGGCCAGACTGGGGGCACGGCGACGGTGCTCTACTCAGAGAGCTCGGCCTCAAAGACTTGGGGCATCTGTTCCACGGGGGCAAAGGAGGTTTTGGTCTGCCAGGCCACAGCCACCCACTTGACCGTGCGCACCTGGGTGAAATATGCACACCTTACCCATCGCTTCTCTGGGGTAGCCCCTTAGCTGGATGAATGAGATGTCTGCTCAGCGGAAGCTGAGGGAAAAGGCCTCTCTGATGGTAGTGGAGTCTTCCCGGCCCTAGAGCTTGGGTTTTTTTGCTTGAGATGTTGTGGATTCTTGGGCATTTTCCTTTTGGATAGAGACCTCTGAGAATAGTTAATTTATATGAGCTCTCATGGCCCTGATCTTCAGATAGGAGCCGAAGGCTCTGGTCTCAGGAATCCCTGGAGGCCTCTCCATCACCAGCATGCCCCACCTCTGCAGACCTCGTCCCTTCTCTCTTTCCACAGAAGCTACCATATTTTGGGGGGCATTGCTGTGAGCAATAAAATCTCTGCAAAATGGTACCAATGATAATAGCCATTTCCAAGCAGTGGATTCTGACTCATGGCTACACCATGTGTTACAGAGGAAAGCTGCACTCCATAGAGTATTCTTGGCTGTAATCATTATGAAAGCAGAAGCAAGGCCTCTCTTTCAGGACGCACCTGTGTGAGTTGGAACCACTAACCCTTCATTTATCTGTAGAGAGCAAACGGTTTGTGCCACCAAAGGTCCCCTCCTAGTGATAGTAGTGCCTTGTAACAAAAGTTCATGCCCTTTGAAAATAGTATTGTGGGGTTTCATATTTGTAAACAAAGAATCTTCAAGTTAATTTTTTCGTGGCATTGATATGTTGAATGCCAAGTGAATTTCCTCCTTTGGAACATGTAAATGTCCTCATTTCCCTGAACCTTTTTAACAGTCTGAAACTTCTCCTAAAGATTTCTTCTACGCCGGTGATTTTCTTACCATATTTAACAAGTCAACTTTCAAACAGGAGAAATGCTCATCTCTTTTAACTCTCTTTGAAGGGACGACTTTTTATAGAGGTGCCGTACCTAAAGAGAAAGAAAATTTGTATACTTTGTTAAAAGTTTTACATGTATACCTCTTCCTTCTACCCTTCCTAAGCAAGCAACAGAGGGTTAAACTAATCTTTCTGTAAACAGACGTCCCCTCTACAGGTCCATCTTAGATGAACTCTTTCAAGGTCCTCAGGCAGAAAACAGATGACTACGTATCTGAGAGTCTTGATTCCACAGATGTCAGTGGTCAAATACAACTACCTCACCTGGGTGTGTCTGGGTGGGTTGTCCATGTCAGCTTAAAGGTCTGTAGGTTTTTCTGTATCTGAGGGAAGGACTGGAGAGCTCAGAGAGAAGAAAGAGATGGAGGTAGGTTGTGTGAGTTGGACGGACAGAAAACTCCAAGGTGAGACACAGGATAGAGAGGAGGGACCTCCCAGGAGTATGTTAGAGAGATACAGAGACCAAAGAGGGAGAAGAAAGCAGGGCTCAGCCACTGTAGGGAAGCACAGGAGAAAAGCAGAGAAGAAAAAGGGGTGGGTGGTGGAAGAGGTTATAGTATCAGGGTGCGCCACCAGGATTTACAGCATAAGCTCAAGTTCAGTGTGGTAAAATTTTAAAACTTCAAGTCTAAATAGAACTTTAGAACTTGGAGGAAAAGGGCAAGTCCCTGAAGCTCAGGCAGCAAGTCATGCCCAGACCTTCTGCTGCCTGAGTCCAGGCTGGGAACTGTTGGGGCTCACAGCGACCGGGAACTCTGGGTCAGCGTGGGGTACTGTGTTCTCTCACACCACCCACTCCCAAAACTCCTCAAATACCTTTAATTCTTTTAGTTCATCACATGACTTATCAATTCGATCTCATTAGAACATATTAAAAATAAGTACAAGTCTCCATAACCACCGTTCTTCCTGGCCCTTCACCCACTGCCCTAGGTGACCACTTGCCTCCTTCAATCCCAGAGATAGAAGCAGGAATACCATAGGCCTAAAATATTGAGTGTCTTCTCCTCCCTACTCTGAAAAACCCTCAGGTTACAGTAGAATTTTATGATTAACGAATTTATTCCTTCACATTACCGACTTTGCTTAATTGTCTACTAAATGGCAGGAAGTACTTTCTCAACAAAAACCTTAGTGACCCTGTCATCCTACATCAAAGGCTTCATCTTCTCTCCTTGTGGCCTTCTTTTTCGGGGAAATACAACCCCTCACGGCCAGCTCTAATTGATTGGGAAGAATTTTCCTCCCACCTCAATTCTTAGAGAAAGGCCTCTTCGTTGCATCCCGCCGCTCCATCCCTGGGTAAAGATGAGCCAAAAAGGATGGTTTTCTGAAGGAGGTTTCTCCCTCCTCCCAGTTAGAGAAGATGTCCCAAACTCTCACTAGCTGGACGACTTTGATTTAGGAAACACTGTCTGGCAACTGGTAGCTTAAGTCGCTCTCCCACAGAAGACCTCAGATCAACAACCTCTCCAAAGAGCCGTTGGGATCTGAGTGAACACCATGGCTTCCAGTAACTCCTGTGTGACATCATTGTTGACATCTCTCAGTTCCAAGGGCCCATTGTGAATCCATACACGGCAACAAGAAAAATGTGGCAACTCTTCTGGCAGGGGTTAGGAAGTTATTTTAAGGGAAATAATATAGAAAGAATGAATTGAACCTTTCCCCTGCCCTTAAACAGGTTGATATCCATTGGGGTGACTTGAGAGTCCAGGGAATGATAACAGTATAACGGCCGTTGTTCCCCAAGCCACTCCTCTGACACTGTTTGAACCACTTTGCTCCAGTCCTAGAAACACATGTCCACTCTGAAGCCCTCGCAGGCCTCCTTTGCAGCTGAGGCTTCACATAGGCTGTTCTCTTTGAATGGAAGATGTTCTCTCCCCTCCCTTCTTCTCCGTGGTGAACCATGATGGTGAAGACAGCAGACCCCAACCAAACTCCTGGGCTTGAGTCCCAGTGTCTCCATATACCTGCCATATGACCTTGGATGAGGCATTTAACCTCTCTATGCCTCACTCCCATCACCTGTCAGATTAAGAGAACTCTATCTTTCTTATACCGTTGTTGAGAGGATGTCACCTTTAACAACAATGACTGCCACAGACTAAGATTGTGTGAATGCTCACTGTTAGAGAAGGCCTGGTGGTGCAATTGTTAAGTGTTGGCTACTAAGGAAAAGGATGTCAGTTCAAACCCAATTAGTGGCTTCAAAGCAGAAAGAGCTGGCTATCTGCTATCATAAAGATTACAGCCTTGGAAACCTCATGGGGCTGTTCTACTCTGTCACGTGGGGTCAGTAGGAGTTAGGATCGAGTTGATAGAACATAGCAACAACAACAACATTGTTATACTTCATGTCACAGCTTGCTAAGTCTGCCTAAACTACTTGATATTCGTGCTCTAAGTATATCAGATCAGTCTATAATCCCTACATGATAACACTCCCCCTCCCCACCCCACTCAACTGTTCACGTGAGATCCTCATTTAAAAATCTATCTCCTTTAGAAGGATTATAAGCAACTTAGGGGCAAACACAAGGTCTGCCTTATATGTGTAGTCCCAGAAAGTAGGATAGTATCTGACATGTAGTAGATACTTGACATATATTAGTTGGATCAATGAATGATGAGTCCCCCAAAAGACCCATCCTTTACAGAAAATCAGTGCAGAATAGAACTCTTTGATGTGGTGCCTAAAGGCACCATCACTCATGGGTAGGCTGTTGACCCAAATTCATTGACCTTCCTGGCTCTGAGACCCAGAATATGGTACACTTACCCCCTTCCCATGCTTTCTCTTGGGCCTTCTGGAAAAGGGTTAGCATTATGGCCTCACAGAAAAGCAATGAGTATAAGGACCTCCATGGTCAACCTACGTGGGAGGCCTAGCAGAGCCCTCAGGAAAAAGCCCACTGTTCTCTGCTTTGCTGCACATTTGATTTTGTTCTAGAGGGCTATTTAGAAAAGTAACCAGTAAAATTGTTGAAACCATTTGAGAAGGGGTTTTAGAAAGTTTTGTTGGTGAACAGAAGCGAATCTGATAACTTGGAGGAAAACGAAAGCTCTCAGATGAGGAAGAGAGGGGGATTGTTTTGTGTGACTGCAAAGGGTAGAACCGGGACAAGCATCTCTAAACACAAAAGGACAAAAGAAGATGTTTCTTGCTCAGAAATGCAGCAAAAATGCCCCAATAGCTTCACCCTGTCTCCTCAGAATTTTTATGTTCATGATACCCATCACCTTGCACTGCGGCCTCAGGAGAATACTTGGGGTTTCCTGAATATATTGGGCCATTTCCTACTTTTTAACTACTGATATTTCCACATTTGGTTCAGCATCACTTCCTGGTAAACTCTTTTCTGACCCTACTACTGGTATAACTCCTCACTTCCTGCTGTGTACTCCATTGTGTTTTAGAAACAATTTGCCATAGCTCAGAACACACTTGATTTTATTTGCTTCTTGTGATTGATTGTAAAAGTGGCCACTCATTCTTGCTGCCTCTGTACCTGTGCCCTTTTAATGTTTCAAGCATCACTTCTTGGTTGAAGCCTTTCTTGACACTATTCCTGGTAGAATATCCTACTCCCTGTTGCTGTTGTCTTTAGGTGCCATTGAGTCGATTCCGACTCATAGCGACCCTATGTACAACAGAACTACGTCCTACTCTGGGAGATTCTTGTACTCAAGAAATTCCTTGCCATAGTTCAGAAAACACTCAAGCGCTTTTCTTTATTGTACCTGAATACAGTATGGCCACATATTTTTCCTGTTTGTTTTCCATGCCTTTGGAAAATGACCTGGAAGCTGCTTTCATCAAAAGCAGAAGTCTGTTAACCTCTTGAATTGCAACTGAACTCATGACACCTTTGGCCATTGGCCAATACCAAACCTGATAGAAGAAGAGAACTGAAAGGACTTGGGCTTTGGGGCTTGCCCTATAGCTGCTCTTAAAACCCTGGAAACTCATGGGTTTGAGCCAAGGCCAGTGATTTACGTCTTTCATCAAATTTGGATAGTGTCCGGCTGTTATTTTTGCTTCTGCACCTTTCTCTCTCTCCTCTATTTTTGGGATGACCATGATGTGTTTCTGGGAGAAAAATGTGGCAGCTTGCTCCCATAAAGATTTACAGCCTTGGAAACCCTATGAGGGTGGTTCTACTTTGTCCTACAAGGTTGCTATGAGTTGGGATCGACTCAACGGCAATGGGTTTGGTTTTGGTGTGATATGTTTATTGGTGTGTTTGATGTCCCACGGGAACCTCAGGTTCTGTTCATTTTTCTTATTCTTTTTTCCCCCTTCAGACTGGATAATTCCAAATGCCTTGTCTTCAAATTTGATGACTCTGTGTTCTGCCTGTTCAAATCTGTCATTGAGCCACTCTAGTGAATTTTTATTTCAGCCGTTGTGTTTTCAGCTTCATAATTTCCATTTGGTTCATTTTTATAGTTTCTATTCCTTTATTATAGAAACTATGTCATCATGAGTGAGACTATATCATAGAAACTATAAAAATGAACCAAATGGAAATCATGAAGATGAAAAGCACAACAGCTGAAAAAAAAATTCTATATCTTTATTAGAGCCCTGCTGGTGCAGTGGTTAAGAGTTTGGCAGCTGGAATCCACCAGCTTCTCCTTGGACACCATATGGGGCAGTTCTCCTCTGTCCTATAGGGTCACAATGAGTCAGGTTCAACTGAATGGCAACCGGTTTGATTTATACCATTGTGGACATTTTCTGTTTGTTCATACATTGTTCTTGTGATTTACCTCTTTATTCATGGCTTTCTTTATTTCATTGAGTATATTTAAGATATTTGATTTAATGTCTTTGACCAGTAATTCCAATGTCTAGGCTCCCTCAGGGATTGTTTCTGTCAGATATTTTTCTTTACTTTATAGGAGCCATATTTTTCTGTTTTTTTGTATGCTCTGGAATTTTTTGTTGAGAAATGGAAATTTTGACTATTAAAATGTGGCAGTTCTGGAAATTATATTCTCTCCCTCATCATGGTTACTGCTGTTGCTTGTTGAGGGCTTGAGCCATCCATTTGCAAAGTGGATTTTTAAATTATGTATGTAAAGTCTATATTTCACCTGTGAGTGGTCAGTCAAGCATCTGTTCCATTATCTCTGTGGTCAGTTTGTGACCTTACAGATATTTCCTTAAATATGGAGATTTTTTTTTAAGGTGTGTATATCTCTTTAGAAGCCCTGTTAGCACCGTGGTTAAGAGCTCGGCTGCTAATCAAAAGGTTGGCAGTTCAAATGCAACAGCTGCTCCTTGGAAATCTTATGAGGCAGTTCTACTCTGTCCTATAGGGTTGCTGTTGGTTGGAAATGACTCTATGGCAGCATGTTTGTTTTTTTGTTTATATCTCTTTCAGCCACTGGATCCTGAAGGGGCTAAAACAGGGCAAAAACATCCTCAGTGTTCCCTCAGGTAACCCCCTGACCCACCAAAATGTACAACTCCAAATTTTTGGAGGACAAGGTTCTTATAGTCCATGGTGGCATCAGTTAGCCACTCCAAGAATAAAAGCTACTGCCCACATGTCTGTGGTCATGCTGAGGAATGGGTGGTGTTAGCTGGTTCCCCCATGTTGCTCTCTTACTAAAGCTCAGCAGCCACTCTCTTCATCGAGTAGTTCTCTGGTTGCCCTAAGTATCTGATTAGGTTGCAGACCACTGAAAAGGATGATTCTGACTTTTTTTTTCAAGCTTAATGCTGTTTTGCTGGAAAGACCAATACTTGGTGCTTTCTACTCTGCCATTTGCCATTACATTAAGTTTTTTCAACTATATTGTTTTTCGCATCACATTCACTGTCACTTCAAAAGTAGGATGAGGTGTCATTATTTGCTGAGCCTTTTTGAGTAATTACACTACAAATCAGGTCTCATGCCCTACTGACAGCTCAGGAATCAATGTTCTTGGTTGCCTCTCCCAGTCTTATACTTGCATATTAATTCCTTTAAAAAATGATTTTTCTATGGCTATTTTAGTGGACTTTAAGGAATTAAAGGAGGTAAGTATGTGTATTCAATCTTCTGTCTTAAAGTGGAATCATTGACCTTGCCCATTTATTAATTGGGGATTTTATAGTAACCCCGATTGAGGTATAAAAAAATATATAGCTTCTGTTTATTTAACTTTAAGTTTGCCTTTATGAGTGATACATTTTTATTTTACTTTAGGTGAAAGTTTACAGCACAAATTAGTTTCTCATTCAAAAATTTATACACAAATTGTTTTGTTGCCATTGGTTTCAATCCCCACTATCTATTAGCATGCTCCCACTTTCCCTTTACACCTCAGGTTTCCCGTGTCCATTCCTCCAGTTGACCTGAACAGGTGATGCCCATTTGGTGTCATACACTTGATTGAATTAAGAAGCATGTTCTTCACGTGTGTTATTGTTTGTTTTATAAGCCTGTCTAATCTTTGGCTGAAAGGTAGACTTTGGGAGTATCTTCAGTTCTGGGTTAGCAAGTGTCTGTGGGCCATAGTCTCTAATCTCTGGCTGAAGGGCGCACCTCAGGAGTGACTTCATTACTGAACTAAAAGGATGCCTGGGGACCATACTCTTGCAGTTTCTCCAGTCTCTGTCAGGCCAGTAAGTCTGGTCTTTTTTCGTGAGTTAGAATTTTTTCCTACATTTTTCTCCAGCTCTGTCTGGGGCCCTCTATTGTGATCCCTGTCAGAGCAGTCAGTGGTGGTAGCCTGGCACCATCTAGTTGTGCTGGACTCAGTCTGGTGGAGACCATAGTAGTTGTGATCCATTAGTCCCTTGGACCAATCTTCCCCTCGTGTCTTTGGTTTTCTTCATTCTCCCTTGCTCCTGAGGGGTGAGACCAGTGGAGTATCTTAGATGGCTGTTCACAGGCTTTTAAGACCCCAGATGATACTCACCAAAGTAGAATGTAGAATATTTTCTTTATAAGCTATGTTATGCCAGTTGAGCTGGATGTTCCCTGAGACCATGGTCCCCAGGTCCCTCAGACCAGTAATTTGGTCCCTCAGGGAGTTTGGATGTGTTTATGGAGCTATCATGACCCTGAGTTATACAGTTCTGCTGGTTTCCCCAGTATTTTGTACTCTTTTATCCTTCGCCAAAGTTACTACTTCTCTATTTGGTTATCTTTTCTTACACATAACTTATCACCTTTCTATTTTATGCCTTTGAGTATTTTAGAATGCACTTCCTCTTTAACAATTAAAAAATTAAGCAAAAATGCCATATTTCTTAAAAACTTTTTATTTTTTGTATTTTAAATTTAAATATGTGATCTAACTGGAAATAACTAGGTGTAAGCAGCAAGTCAATGGATCAAAATATTTATTTTTAGAGGTTATTGTTTAGGTAGTTACCAAATTGCCCAGAAAACTAGTTCTTGAATAAAACATCTCGTTCCTCTGCTCCCCACCATCAAACAAATTGAAAAGCATTTTCAGAAAAAGGAAGCCCACCATTCTCACCATTTCATTTTAAATATATTGCTTTGGTGCAAAATATACCCCTTCTCTTTTTTTCATTTATCCATCTGTGATCTTTTCTCTATTAAACTCACAAAAATTTTGAGGTGTGCGGAATTTTGCAAAATTAACAAGCAAGATTGATTTCATAACTGGGTCTATGTGTTCCAGCCTCAAAGCAGGAGAGGTGTAAATAGAAGCCACAAGGATGTCTTAAGCCATGAGAACATGCTTCTCTGGGATTTGCTATTTTGTTCTACAAAGGGCTCTAGAATTTTTGTCCATATGAAGATAAATCTGTATATCAACTTTACTATCCACAGGGAGTAACACCCTAAGCCATAGGCATTTATATGGAATATATTCATGCCTTGGAGGTTATTTACAAGTATATGTATTTTGGTGAACATATATTTTCATTTTTGATGGGTATTTGTCTAGAAGTAAATTTGCTGAATTATAAATTATAGATAGTTTCAAATAATTGTTTAAAATGGTTGTACCAGTTTATACTCTCCCCTGCAGTAGATTAGAGTTCCAGTTCCTCCATTCTACTCAAAATTTGGGATTTAGTATCTTTTTCATTTTACCCATCCTGTTTGGTATGGGGTAGTATAATATTGTCACTTTATATTTGCATTTGTGTTTGCATGATGACCAAAGATGTCTAGCCCCTTTTCTTATGTTTATTGCTCACTAGGCAGGCCAAAGTGGGAGGTGAGGGTGAGGGCTGGGGTAGGAGTCAGAAATAACCTGCCATTTTTCCTTGTAGATCATATACTTCTGTCTGCTTTCCTAACTGGTAGCAGCTAAGCCCTGTATTAGAGATACTCCCACCACCATTCTGCTTGACTCATTTTTTTTATTAACTTTTATTGAGCTTCAAGTGAACGTTTACAAATCAAGTCAGACTGTCACATATAACTTTATATACACCTTACTCCGTACTCCCACTTGCTCTCCCCCAATGAGTCAGCCCTTCCAGTCTCTCCTTTCGTGACAATTTTGCCAGCTTCCAACTCTCTCTATCCTCCCATCCCCCCTCCAGACAGGAGATGCCAACACAGTCTCAAGTGACCACTTGATATAATTAGCTCACTCTTCATCAGCATCTCTCACCTACCCACTGTCCAGTCCCTTTCATATCTGATGAGTTGTCTTCGGGGATGGTTCCTGTCCTGTGCCAACAGAAGGTTTGGGGACCATGACTGCCGGGATTCCTCTAGTCTCAGTTAGACCATTAAGTCTTGTCTTTTTATGAGAATTTGGGGTCTCCATCCCACTGTTCTCCCGCTCCTTCAGGGGTTCTCTGTTGTGCTCCCTGTCAGGGAAGTCATCGATTGTGGCCAGGCACCAACTAGTTCTTCTGGTCTCAGGATAATGTAGGTCTCTGGTTCATGTGGCCCTTTCTGTCTCTTGGGCTCTTAGTTGTCGTGTGACTTTGGTGTTCTTCATTCTCCTTTGCTCCAGGTGGGTTGAGACCAATTGATGCATCCTAGATGGCCGCTTGTTAGCATTTAAGACCCCAGACGCCACGTTTCAAAGTGGGATGCAGAATGTTTTCATAATAGAATTATTTTGCCAATTGACTTAGAAGGCCCCTTAAACCATGGTCTCCAAACCCCGACCCTTGCTCCGCTGACCTTTGAAGCATTCAGCTTATCCCAGAAACTTCTTTGCTTTTGGTCCAGTCCAGTTGAGCTGACCTTCCCTGTATTGAGTATTGTCCTTCCCTTCACCTAAAGCAGTTCTTATCTACTAACTAATCAGTAAAAAACCCTTTCCCACCCTCCCTCCCAACCTCGTAACCACAAAAGTATGTGTTCTTCTCAGTTTATACTATTTCTCAAGATCTTATAATAGTGGTCTTATACAATATTTGTCCTTTTGCCTCTGACTAATTTCACTCAGCATAATGCCTTCGAGGTTCCTCCATGTTATGAAATGTTTCACAGATTCGTCACTGTTCTTTATCGATGCATAGTATTCCATAGTGTGAATATACCACAATTTATTTAACCATTCATCCGTTGATGGACATCTTGTTTGCTTCCAGCTTTTTGCTATTGTAAACAGAGCTGCAATAAACATGGGTGTGCATATATGTGTTTCTGTGAAGGCTCTTATTTCTCTAGGGTATATTCTGAGGAGTGGGATGTCTGGGTTGTATGGTAGTTCTATTTCTAACTGTTTAAGATAACGCCAGATAGATTTCCAAAGTGGTTGTACCATTTGACATTCCCACCAGCAGTGTATAAGAGTTCCATACTGCAGTTCTATGCCACCTGTATTTAGTCCCTCTTTTTGATTATTGTGATCTTTTACATATTGACTTCAATGATTCCCTGTTCTGAGCATTTTTTTTTAATTAATCTTAATTTGTTTTTGTGATTTCCCTATTTCAGTTGATATCAGGGTGTTCTGTTCTGTGACCTTGTGTTGTGCTGGTATCTGATATTATTGGTTTTCTGACCAAACAATTTCCTTTAGTATTTCTTGTAGCTTTGGTTTGGTTTTTGCAAATTCTCTAAGCTTGTGTTTATCTGTAAATATCTTAATTTCGCCTTCATATTTCAGAGAGAGTTTTGCTGGGTATATGATCCTTGGCTGGCAGTTTTTCTCCTTCAGTGCTCTGTATATGTCATCCCATTGCCTTCTTGCCTGCATGGTTTCTGCTGAATAGTCTGAACTTATTCTTATTGATTCTTCCTTGAAGGAGACCTTTCTTTTCTCCCTGGCTGCTTTTAAAATTTTCTCTTTATCTTTGGTTTTGGCAAGTTTGATGATAATATGTCTTGGTGTTTTTCTTTTTGGATCAATCTTAAATGGGGTTCGATGAGCATCTTGGATAGATATCCTTTCATGTTTCATGATGTCAATGAAGTTTTCTGTCAGCAGATCTTCAACTATTTTCTCTGTGTTTTCTGTCCTCCCTCCCTGTTCTGGGACTCCAATCACACGCAAGTTATCCTTCTTGATAGAGTCCCACATGATTCTTAGGGTTTCTTCATTTTTTTAAATTCTTTTATCTGATTTTTTTTCAGCTTTGTTGGTGTTAATTCCCTGGTCCTCCAGATTTCCCAGTCTGCATTCTAATTGCTCGAGTCTGCTGCTCTGACTTCCTATTGCGTTGTCTAATTCTGTAATTTTATTGTTAATCTTTTGGATTTCTGAATGCTGTCTCTCTATGGATTCTTGCAAGTTATTAATCTTTCCACTATGTTCTTGAATAATCTTTTTGAGTTCTTCAACTGTTTTATCAGTGTGTTCCTTGGCTTTTTCTGCAGTTTGCCTTATTTCGTTTCTGAGATCATCCCTGATGTCTTGAAGCATTCTGTAAATTAGTTTTTTATATTCTGTATCTGATAATTCCAGGATTGTATCTTCATTTGGGAAAGATTTTGATTCTTTTGTTTGGGGGTTGTAGAAGCTCTCATGGTCTGCTTCTTTATGTGGTTTGATATCGACTGCTGTCTCCGAGCCATCACTAAGATATACTAGTGGTTTATTCTATAATTGCTCACTGAGTCTTGTTTTGTTTTCTTTCAATATACATGGATGGGCTACTAGATTGTGCTGTCTTGATTGTTGTAGCCCTTGACTTACTTATGACCTATTACCAGCTGGTTTGGGCTGTTGCCAGATATATATGCCTGAGTCTATTCACTATTATTGAGTAGAATCTGATTTTGGGTCATCAAGTGTGTACTGCACCCTAACACCTATCCACCTTGAGAATTAGTGGTGACAGTTGTGTGCACCAGATTTTATTAGCAGCTGGGGTTCACCCTCCGGGGGGGGCAGGATGCTGACAGGCTTCCCCCAGGTGTCAGTGAGGTAGGTGTGTCTCTATTCCTATAGCACCTTGGTGGGAGGGCACTGCAGCTGTACCTTAGGCCCCCAATGCAAGTACCTCTACTGATTGGTAGGTGTCACCCTCCTTAGACCCCTAAGGCCAGAGGCTAGGTGGTCTGGGGGAGCTTCAGCCCTCAGTTCCCTGTTGTGGGTCAGTTAGGGCTCTATTGAATAAGCAGAGATATCAGACCAGGGAAACTTGTTTTTCCAGAAAATCCGCTAAAAAAAAATGCAGTCAGATCCCTATCAGAACTGCCTTTGGATTATAACTGCCACCTTGTTCCCTTTAAGGATGAAAGTCCGAGATTTGGATCATATGTTTGGCTGTAGCTAGTTCTGTGTTTTTAGTCCAATTAGGGATGGATTTTTGGTCCCTGGGTTTTTTGTGGTTCCTTCTCTCAGGCCGGAAGAATGGGTTAGGAAAAGACAAAACAAAAAAAAAAAGGGAAAAGCAAAGCTTCCACGGAGCCGGAGCCATTCTCCCTCTGGCTCAGGAAGTTCCAATGTTAATGAAGCCGCCTGGGAAGGGTGGGGGAGGGTTCAGAGAAACAGGAGAGTAGCACCCCGGAATATAGCCAAAGTTGCTTATCTTGCTTGGAATGACTATTGCATCTGAGATTCCCACGGGGTGTGTCGCCCATGTGTGCCGGCTGTGTGGAGATTGCCCCCGAGGGTCTGGCCTGCTGAAGCCGTGGTCAGATCCTCTGCTGCTAGTCCAAAGCCCAGCGTCAAGGTTCCCCTGCTGGGATGCCGCACTCCCGCCTCCAAAATCAGTCGCTGCCTCCTGGGGACTTCTCATCCCACCAGCCGCGTCACCGCGCCCCCCCCCGCGGACTGGCTGGGGCCCCTCCTGGGGTTAGTTCAGGGGAGTAGGGCTGCGCCCGGTGCTTGCGCTGTGACAGCGCCCAGTCAAAAGCCCGGCGCCAAGGTTCCCCGGCTGGGATGCTGCACTCCCGGCTCCAAATCCAGTCACTGCCTCCCGGGGAATTCTCCCACCAGCCGCGTCGCCACACCACCCTCGCGGACCGGCTGGGCCCCCTCCCGGGGTCGGTTCAGGGGGTAGGGCTGCGCCCCTTGTTTGCACCGTCACAAGATTTTGTGTTCATCTCCCCTGGGCTCAGGCCTAAGCCCGGCGCCAAAGTTACCTGACTGGGACGCTGGCTCCAGGCTCCGAAAACAGTCGCTGGTTCCCCGTATTTGTTCGTTCTCCATCTCTAAATCTGTGTTTGTTGTTCAGGGTTTGTAGATAGTTATGTATGTGATCAATTCACTTGTTTTTCTGAGTCTTTGTTGCAAGAGGGATCCGAGGTAGCGTCCACCTAGTTCGCCATCTTGGCCCCGCCTCTCTGCTTGACTCTTTTAATGATGTTCTATTTTCTTTTTCCATGCATATCTCCTGGGCCCTGGTGGTGCAAAGGTTAAGTGCTCCCTGACTGAAAGGCTGGCAGTTGAAACCTACAAGGCACCTCCATGGGAGAAAGACCTGGCAATCTGCTTCCATAAAGATTGCAGTCCAGAAAAACATATGGAGCAGTTCTATTCTGTCACATCAGGTCACTATGAGTCAAAAATGACTGGATGGCACCTAACAACAACTTCCTCAGTGGTCTGACTAAATAATAGTAGTCAATTGATGAGATTTCCCCTTTAAGTATACTTTTCTCTAGTTTCTCGTTTGTTTCCATAAACACTCATTACTGTTAAGTCAGAGAAAATAAAACCTTTGCAATGTTAAAAGTGAGTAATAATACCTATCTCACACACTGTATCAATCTAAGGGTTAAATGAGGAATGACATGTGAACATAGCGGAGGGCCCAGCCTCCTATGTCACTCAGGGAATGTGTTCTTCTCTCCTCTGGCTCTCTCTCTTTTCCTTATTGCTCTACTAAGACCTTGAGGGCTATATATGGCTACAGGGTTCAGGACTTCACAATTCTGTTTTCCTTACCAATGCACTGTAATCTTGGGCTCATGGGCAGCCTCTCCACAGATGTAGTGCTTCCATTTCTATTCACTTATTTATTATTTAAGTCAAGGTTCCACCTCCAGCCATTTCAACTCCTCCTGGGCCCAGACTTATACCCAAATGTCAGCATAAATCTCTGTATCGACCTCTTCATGTATAAAATGTACATTATAATGATACATTCCTCATACAGCTATCATGCAGAACAAATATCTTAAGAAAGGAGAAGCTCTTACAAGAGTCCTGGCGCCACCAGTGCACGTACTCAATAAGTGTTAGCTGTTAGTATTATTACCTGACGTCTCCAGGTAGACGTCTAACGGTTATCACATGTTATGAAGGCCATGAAATAATTCTTGGTCCCAAGCCCTACTCTACTTTTATTAATGCATTTCTCCAGACTTCCATGATGGTAGTATGTGTTTTCTTCCACACAGTGGATATGTTTAGGAAAGTTTGGCCGGGTCTTACCTAATGAATTGCTTAGACATTTGAATGGGCAAACTTTGCTACAAGCTTTAGCGAACTAATGTAGCAAAGAATTAGAATCATCCTCAGCTGCTCGTGCTAGGACTCTCAATCCAGAATATCTGGTAAGACTATTGTTATGGACTGAATTGTGTCCCACAAAAATATGTGTTGAAATTCTAACTCCTGCAATTGTAAATATGACCCAGCTTGAAAATAGGGGGCTCCCTTTGTTATGTTAATGAGGCCATAACAGTGTACCGTGGGTCCTAAACCTAGTCACTTCTGAGCTAAGAAAATGTGTGGAATAGACACAGAAATACACACGAGGCAGAGGAAGGCAGACAGTGGAGACAAATGCCTCTACAGTGCGGGAACTCTAAGGATTGTTGGCAGTTTCTAGAAGTTGAAATAGAGGAGGAAGTACCTCCCCTCCCCGCCCGGAGCTATGCTCTGAATTCAGACTTCTGGCCTCCTAAACTGTGAGAAAATATATTTCTCTTTTAAAGCCACCCAATAGTCGTTTATTTGTTGTTGTTATGGTAACTCCTACAGGCACCTAGATGATAAATTTAGCCCAAAGTAAAATAATGTTCTTTCCTCCTTGGTATTCGTTGTTGGTGTTAGCTGCTCTTTACTCAGCCCCTGACTAATGGTGATGCTGTACATAATGAGGTGGGACTGTTGTGATTCGTAGTGTGTTCACTGACTGATTTTCAAAAATAGATTGCCACCTCTTTCTTCTTCATTCATCTTAGTCTGGAAGCTCTGCTGAAACCTGTTCAGCATCACAGCAACAAGCAAGCTTCCTCTGACAGATGGTGGTAACCGTGCGTGCGGTGCATGGGCCGGGAATTGATTGGGGTCCCCTGCATGGAAGGCAAGAATTCAACCACTGAACCACCCTGCCCCCTTCCTCCTCGGTGCGGCCCACCAGAATCCTGCTCTTTCCCTATCAGTGTCCTCTGCCCTCACGCGAGAGCGTTGGCAGGGTCGGCTTCGGGCTGACGGATAGAAATTTGATTGATTGATTGATTTTTAATTGTGGTGAAAACACATATTCTTATTTTATATTTATGATTACCTACTGCTTTCCAGTCAATTCCAACTCGTAGTCACCGTGTAGGACAGAGTAGAACTGCCCCATATGGTTTCCAAGGCTGTACATTTTTACAGAAACCGACTGCCACATCTTTCTGATGAAGAGCGGCTGGTGGGTTGGAACTGCCCATCCTTCACTCAGCAGCTGAACACAGAACTACTGTGCCACGAGGCTTCCTCGTATGTATGATTAATTTTTATTAATTACAGTACTTTCTATAGTTTTGAATTTTTTTCTATGGAGACTGCTCTGTAATCTACATATGATAAAAGTTATACCTTTTCTTTCTTTTTTTGTGTCTTTTTTTATTGTATGAGTTTAGATCTCCATTTTAAATGTTTAATAAAAATAATACAAAGCATTCTTATTTTATTGCTAATTTTAAAGGAAATGTCCAACATCTCCCATTAATACCGTATTAATGATAGTTTTCCAGGTCAGGCAACTCCTTTCCTGTTCCGTGTTTGCTCAGAGTTCTTATCTCTCACAGGGACTGGACTTTATCAACTGCTTTGTCCCATCTCTTCTATGTCTTTTCTTCTTTCACCTATACATGTGGTGAATTAAATTATTAAATCTTTAATGTTCTCTCAAACCTGCGTGCCTACAATAAACCATCTTGATCATGGCATATTATATGTTTTATTCTGTGCTGGATTTCCTTTGCCAGCACTTCACGTAGGTTTTTGCATCTCAGTTATTTAGTCAGCTTGTCCTGTAACTCTTCTTCTACCATCCTTCTGTGATTCGTTGTCCTTATTAAACTAGCCTTAAGATCCAGTTGGAGGAGTGTCTCATGGTTTTCTATTCTTTGTTGCCTATGTACAAGTTTAAAATTACCTGTTCCTTGCATGTTTGATGGTAACCTGAATGAAAATTATCTAGGCCTATTATTTTCTTTGTACAGAGATCTTGAACTATTGATCCATGTTGTTTAGTGATTAAAGCCCTCTTCTGGTAGTAATTAGAAAAATTTCTGCTGCCTGTTCTAGGCTACTAGAATTCTATCTTTAAATATTATCTTGATTTTCACGGTTTTCAGCCTCATTCAGACCAACTAATCAATGCCAATTTTTCCCCCCTTTTCCCAAAGTCAGCCTCTGCAACTATTCCTGGCACCAATCCCTGTATCTAAGTCTTATTTCCAAAGAAAGATATCACAGTATGCTATCCAAGCAATTTTGTGTGCACAGGCTCCGTGAATCCATAATGTGAGCATATAATCTTCTAATACTTTTTTTCTAATTGTCCTTTTGCTAAAACTTTCTTTCTCTACTTTCTTTTTTCATCCCTTCCCTCCTCCTCCATCTGGTAGTATTAAAGTTGTGGGTTTTATGTTCAGGTCTTCAACCCAGGTGGGATTGACTCTGTGTGCAGTGCGGTGCCCAGTTGCATCTACGCAGCAAGAGGACACACTTCTAGAACCAGAAGGCGGGGAGGGCACCGGTTGGGCAGTTGGGGGGGGCGGGGCTGCGCGGAGAGGGGCGCGAGGGTGGCGCGAGGTCCCGGACAGCCCCACCGCAAACGCGGGGCTGCTGGACAGAGCCCGGCCTCCTGTGCCTTTTGGGACAGGCCCAGCCGGTCCAGCACCTCAAGGCCCCAGACCCCCGCCAGGCTACAGGTCCCACCAAAACTCGGGGAAACCTAAGGCCATGGAGGCCAAGGCCCAGGGTCTGGCCCTGAGGACTTTTCCTGCCACGCTTGATCACAACGCTTATATACTGGGAAGGAGGGCAAGAGGCCTATCAGGACGTGGGTCCAGAGGACAGGAAGGAGGGGTGAGTTGTGGTCACCCATGGACTCATTGTCCTCCCATGGGAAGTCCACAGGGTGCCCTTCCAGGAGGAGAAATCAAAGCCACAGAGGCCACACAGCCTGGCTGCAGCCCCAGGCTGGACTCATTGCCTGCCCTGCTTCCCTGGGAAAGGCTCCCCAGGGGCCTCACCCCCAGGGGCCTCACCCCTAGTAGGCGAAAAAGCAGAGCCAGCCCTGGCTAGGGAAACTGTTTCCTCCCCTCTCATCACTGGCTGTGAGCAGACTCTTCTCTGTGCAGACAGAAGAGGAATTATCAAAATGAGCTACATACTCCAGATTTGAGTTAAGGATAATAAATTAACACAGAGAAATATGATTTTAGCAACAAATGCCTGCTTGGAGCCCGAGATGCATTAAAAAAAAAAAAAGAAGAAGAAGAAGGAAGAAAGGGGGAGAAAGGGAGGGATGGAGGGAAGGAAGGAAAGAAGCGACAGAGGGAGGAGGGAGGGAAGGGAGGAAAAGCAGGAGAAAGGAAGGAAGGGGGAGGGTGTGAGGAAGGAAGGGAGGAAGGAAGAAAGGACTACTCAAGACCAAAGAGGGAGTGATAGGAGTCTCCTTCTTTTGCCACCCTCCCATGGTCCCAAGCTTTCTCATCTCCCACCTCTCAAGACTATATCAGCTGCTTTGAGAGTTTTAGAATAAAGATCCTCAGGAATATCACTGCTCTCCCCCCTTAGGGTTTTCCCAGTGCTGGGTGAAACTAGGACTGAGAATCTTCCACAGGCTTCCCCCACCTGTGTATTGGGCAGTCAACACACTGAACTTTGGAGCCACTTAAAGGAAGCTGAGACTTCTGGACAATGACCCCCCACCCAAAGTTCTGCCCATCTGGGTCTAAGGATCAGTCAGACCATCGTGTACCCTCAGCAATGTTCATACTGAAGGACACTTAATGGCACTGTGGGTTTGCTCCCTCAGCGGGGGACAAGGAGCTACTGAAAGGACACCATTGAAACCTGCAGAAGCCACAGCCCAGGGTGCTGGGGGAATTTGGGAGGGAGAGATGAGGATGAGTTCAAAAGGCCGGTTGTGAAGGTGGCCAGGGGCCGGTGACCTGAAGGCACAAAGCTGACTTAAAGAGAAAAGCCTCACACCTGCCCCTCCTGGGCCCTTTGCTCCTTCAAAGGAGAAAGTCTTTTTCGCAGTTATGCAACTGGGCAGTAATAGTCCTTGAGTTATGACATGAACGAGCCTCCAAAACCTCTTGGGGAGAATGATGGTCAAGGAGGCTCTGACAACTCCACCCTGTCCTCCTCTCAGGTCAGAGGACCAGAGCTCCTCTGATGGTCTAGCTATTTGAAACAGGATTTCACTGGAAGGCAAACCTGTCACAGACTGGAAATACTCCTTGGGTTCATCTTCTTATAGCTGACTGTCTGGTGTTATTACACAACTTAGATACGGGACCAGGAGAGGAGTTTGGGGCTTGACCCCTGACATCTTAGCACCAGTTCCTGTTTCTTGAGGAGGGAAGAGGTGAAAGAAGACAGAGTTTACTCTGTTGTTTTTTCTGAGCCACAGGAAATCCTTACAAAGACCCTCTCAGGTAAAAAGACTGATGGGAAATGCCTTGGTTTACTATAACTTTGTCTTTGAGGCACTTGTTTATGTCATTTGTTTAAAATGCTTTCCTCTCAAGGAGGCATTATAATTCTTAGCTAGACTGTCCACAGAATGACTATGTGTTAACCACTAAGCTTGGTACTTAAGCAAGTGGTTACCCTTCAGAGAAGGCCCGAGGAGAGGTTGCTGCCATTGCTCCAGATGTATTTGAAATGCCTCCCTGGGGAAGGCCTTCAGAGCCGGCTCATGGGCACATGGGAATTCAGACTCATTTTGTTTGTTTGTTTGCTACCGTCTTTCATTTGGTGTC
The DNA here is from genome assembly GCF_030014295.1 of Loxodonta africana. Taxonomy (NCBI): domain Eukaryota; kingdom Metazoa; phylum Chordata; class Mammalia; order Proboscidea; family Elephantidae; genus Loxodonta; species Loxodonta africana. The sequence goes on along the minus strand of NW_026975127.1, from coordinate 112,466 downwards.
CAAAATGTTATTATCCAGTTTTTCACCAGATGTGGCTACAGACATCTCTCATATTTTGAAAGTAAATTTCATTCTCTAGTACTGAGACGCCACCAAGAGTGTATTCCAAAGTGTTTCCACCAAGCTGTAAAGACTTTCCAAAGAGGGCAGTCTTGCGCCATGTTGTGTAGCGACAGCAAGGTTGGCATAGAGTGTTCACCCAGATACTTACCACTGTGCTGCTTTCCATAATTCCTGAAATTCCAAGTCTGCCACCTGAAGAACTTCCTTTAGTGCTTACACTAAGTCTGGTGGTTATGAATTCTCTTTAGAGTTCCTTCAGCTGAGAATGTCATTATTTTCCTTTATTCCTGACGGATATTTTCCCTGGATATAGAATTCTGAGTTAAAGATTCTTTCCTTTCAGCACTGAAAAAATGTTGTTGCAGTCTTTTGACCTCCATGGTTTCGGATGAGAAATGTAGAGTAATTGAAAAATTTTTTTTCCCTTTGTGAAATGTGTTGTTTTCTCTCTAACTTCTTCCAAGGCATTTCATTGTCTTTGCTATTCTACAGTTGATTATGACTTATTTGGGCATAAAGTTCTTTGAATTTAACTTGTTGGCATGTCCTGAGCTTCTTAAATCTGTAAGTTTATGTCTTTCACCAAAATTGGGAACTGTTCAGCCCAGATTTTTTCAAATACTTAACACCTACACAGAATGCCATCTACATTCTGCTATTGAGCCATCAAGTGAATTTTTAATTTCTATTAGTGTATTCATACCTAAATTTTTCTCACATCAAAAATTGTCATTTGTAAATACCTTCTTTTTCTTTAGTGATAATATTTACATTGCCATTTGTTAAAAAAAAAAAAAAAAAAAAAAAAACTCTTCCTGTTACTTCTTAGAGCACGGTTACAATACCTTTTTACACTTTTTCTGTTATGCCAATGCTATGAGTCCTGCTTTAATCTTATGGAAATTGTCATTTTTTTGTTTGCTTGTTTTAGCAAGGAATAGACCCAGTTATGTTCAGGCTGCAAGTTCTGTCTCATCTCCTGTATGCTGTGGCTCAAATGTCTTTTGAATTTTCAAAGCTTAAGAGGACTAAAATATTTTGAGGACTTATCTATGTGAGTGCCACTCAGTCTGGGACCTAGATGGTGTTCAAACCCATAATACAGTGCTCAAAGGTTTGCAATGGTTCTTAGGATCAGATCTATGAATGGGCAACTTACCCATTGCCGTCGAGTCAACTTAGAGGTGACTTTATATGCGACTTTATGAAATCCCTGTCTTGAGCTGCTTCCTCTCTATCTCTCTGAGGCTCTCTGACTTCTGATGGGCTACCTTCCCGGTCCACTGGCAAGAATGTTGGGGCTTTAATCTCTTCATTCTGCCACGCGGTTAAGTGACTGGGTCTGTCTATGGGGCCAAATAATGGTATGATAGAGACAGAAAACGTAACAGACATTCCTCTACACTCTTTGGACTTAGAGTGTTAGGTGTTTGCCCCCCTGCCTGCCTGCCCATCTCTCTCCTTTACAGACCGTCTACCCCCCACATGATAGAAAGAAGGATTGTCTTGGACCTATTTCTATCCACAACCTGAGTGTAGTTATGAGATTTGGGCTCATTTAATTTCAGCCTCTGGAATATTCATACTTTATGTTCTGGTTTCTTCCCGCAGCCACCTTCAACCATTTCCTTTGCAGAGTCCTGAGATAGCATCCCATGCATTTGTCCAGATACTTAGTTGTCAGATGCCAGCATAGCCACCGGGGAAGTGTTAGTTGTGGTTAGGGGGAGGGACTGTACACTGAAGGAGCTGCAAGACCTGGCTGCCTTGTGTGAGCAGGACCGGGGGGTGCTGAGGGAGGAGTGCTGAAGGTGCTGAGTCAAGGGGAGTTTAATGTAAAGTTGGGTCAAGGAGAGTTTGTTGATATGGGGGGAACTCTCTCCTAAAAAGGATTTATTGCCATTGTGGGGGTTCTGGAAATGGGTTTAATATGCTACAGGGATTGTGCTTGGAAGCTTGGAAAAGGCAATGGCCCACATTCTATGACATCAAAATGCCGTTACTGCTGTGTCAGATGTTGAAAAATGGGGGAAAGTCTCCAACACATGGACATCCAGAGTGAGTTCTCTTAAGACCATTTTTGAGAAGTCCTGAAGGACACTCCTCTCATCAGAACAATAAGGAATGCATGGTGCAGGGGAGTGGCAGCAAAGTGAAACTTAGAGATGTCTGTTCTCTGGAGGCTTAGGTTGTGGGTGGGAGACAGCTGCCTAGTAGCAATGGGAATAATGGGGTCCCAGAGCAGCAGAAGCCAGGTGGAAGCACTTAACTATCAGAAACAAGGTGTATGTCATTACTGTAATGGTCAGCAGGTCAATATATTATCTACTGGGGCATAAAAAATTATCATAAAACATAGTAGATATTAGATAAATGGAAAAATACTCCATTTATGCTAATAAAATTTGGAAGTAGACAAATATACTGTTATTACTTTTATGACCCAACATACTTTTCTAGGTGAATTAATAAGCTAGAAAAGTTAAGTAATGAATTAAATATTAAAACAGATTTTCTTCTTTTTATGATGAAAATATAATTGCATACCTAGAAAATGAGGATAAAAATTTTGGTAAACTGACAAGCCAAATATACCAAAATCAATGACTTCTCTCCAGTCTAGACATAGTGCCCAAAATTGGAAGTATCAGGGTGGGAGGAATAAAGACAATTTTCTTTACTACATGATTGCATCAAATTGTGTCCAAAATCATAAACTACTTAGGAAAACATTGTTTTGACCGGAACAGAAAAGAATCTATTTGAAGAAAGTTCATGTAGAGGAAGAAATAAAATTAAACCTTAAGAATGCAAAAAATATGTTTTCTCAAATGGGAAGTCTTGTTTAATCAATGGCAGTCCCCCAAAATCAACATACAAATGTATTGCAATTCCCATTAGAATATTTACCTCGTTATTTGTTGAATTGTATACAGTAATCTTAAGATGCAAATAGTATAATAGATACCAAAGAACAGACAACAAAAACATGAAAAAGAAGGAGGCTGCTTCATCAACTAACGGAATATTACATAGCATAGGAACTGAAAGCTAGACCAAGGAAACAAAGTAGCAAATCCACAGAGATTATCATAATAACCGTTAATACAGAGGTGGTATTTCAACTCAGGAAAATTATGGTTTATCTTATAAATGCTGCTGACTCAACTGATCATTCTGGGTAAAAAAAAAAAAAAAAAAAAAACTTCTAAGAATGTGATACATCAGCGATGGATCTGGGAAATTATGGGAAATGTCGATGATAAGGATTAACAACTATTTCCGTTTTATACAAGGAAGACAAAAATTGAGGACTTGCAAAATGAGCAATGAATTCAAAAGACCATTCAGAGCAAATACGAGTGACCAATAAGCATAATCGAAGTTGTTCAAAAACACTGGTAGTGAAGAAATTATCAAAGTCCCAGTGAAACTGGCACAATTTAAAAATCTACACCACCTATGGCTGGGGCCCGGGGGTGCTGTGGGGAGAAGGGTGCCTCAGACATGGCTGGAAAGGTGCATGATGACAGCCTTTAGGGGAAAGACATGGACATGGCTCTGTAATTTTGAAACATTCTTTGACCTAGAAATCTCACCCTTTGGAATTTATCCCATGGAAGCAAATCCTCTAGTATACAAAGGATGGTTATTGTTAATAATGGCAAAAAATCGACTGCTCATGGATGATGGAAAGATAGATAATTTATGGTAGAGCTAAATCAATAAAATTTAGGAGTCATTAGAATGAAAAAGAACTAGAGTAGTTAAATAGTAGAAATCTCTGTGAAGTATTACTGAAGGAGAAAATCAAGGTGCAGAGAAGTCTGTATAAAATGAGCACATTTGGGTAAAGCAATAGCAATTGTTTGAATATGCTTGAATACCTATTTGTGTTTATGTGAGTGTGTAAATGAGCAGACGAAGATACATTTGTGTCTGTGTGTGCTTGTATAAGCAAGGGTAAGAGAGACTACTTACCACATTGTTAACCTCAATTTCCTTGGATTCACTTCTGGAAAAGGACTGGGGGGGAGGAGAGCTAGAACATGCAGGAAGAGTGGACTTAGAAAGCACGGGTGATATGTGTTTCCACTTTAGTAGTGTTATATATGAGTCAGTCTAGATAGTGTACACAGTAATTGTTCTCATCTATTTAAATGCTTTATGTGTAAATATGAGTTCAATCTTAGAAGACCCAAAAAGGTAGTGTTAGTGTCATACCTAATGACCTTCAGGGAATCAGCAATTTACAGAGCACTGTGGGTAGAGTATGACACAATTTCCGTTAAAGCAAACGAACCAGGGGATCTACTTGTGAACCTGTGACTGTGTGTATGTGTCCCAGCTGAGAAATGTAGGGAAAGATACACATGTGTCTATTAACTTTGGACACCTTGGGGGTGCAGGACCAAATTACATATGAGGGTGGGACCATGATTGTAACTTTTTCATTATACAAATCTGTACCCTTAGAGGTGTTATACAAAAGACTTTTAGAGCTTTGAAAGTTGATAAACATCATCATAGATACATTATTTTAAAAACATTTTGTTGGATTTTTTTTGAACAGGGGGAAAATATCTTTAACAACAGACACAAAGATTTTAATCACTGGAAGAAGAGCACACCACAGACTGCTCAACAGTCAGATCCAGCAGATTTCACACTTGTTCTTGGAGACAATGAGCTCTTCTGGTCTCTACACCTGGAAATGACCAGCGAGAATTTTGTAAGGGTCCATGAAGTTACTCCTCAAACGTTTCTTGCAGGTACATGTCTACAGATAAAGGAAGAAGGCTGGACACCACATGCAGTTCACTAGGTAACTCATAGACGACTAGAAGATTCTCTTACCCTGATATGCCACTACCACTTCCTTCCACTTGTTGCTCTGCTGGAAAACGTACCCTTTGCATGCTATACCTTTTCCTGGACTGAACATAGAGGAAGTTAACTGGAAAGATGCAGCTTTTAAGGAAAATATTTTGACCAGTAGCTCCAGGGACAGTAGGACCCCCTCAGCCAGCCTATGGCCACTGTGGGAATGCCAGCCCCCTCACTCTCTTGTACCTCTGAGCATCCAGGGCTTTCTGTTTGATCATCAGGAGACTTCAGAATTCACCTCGCCTGAAAACCCTCGCTTCCTCCACCTCTGACCATGTCCCTCGCAGGAGAGTCTGTCACTCTGAGAAGTATAAACAGGGCAGCCTGTGGTTGGAAATGCCTGTCCTGGAGGCTCTGCCCTCCCTTCCTTGCCCCTGAGGGCTTCCCTGTGCCACTTGGGGTCTCATCACCGAGGGAAGGACATACCCCTGGCACCTCCAGGGTTTCCCAGTTCCTAGTGCTTGCTGTTGTGGCTGAAACTTGGGCTCTTCTGCTCATTATCGAGTCTGGGCCTGAATCTGCCCCTTCTCACCCTTACCTCTGATCGTCTGTCTTCTTGCCCTCTCTTTTGCTATTTTCATCTCAGTCAGGCTTTTTCTTCTAGTCCTCTGATCTCAGGACAGGCCAGGTTATACCACAGAAAGAAGAAAAACCAAAAATGTCTTTGACATGTTCACAGTCAGAGGGTAAAACCTGTTTTAAAGAAAAGAAAGAGTTCCAAATTTTGCCCCTAACCTCCTGGGAGATGCTGTGCAGGAACTACCCAGTAATTACTGGATCTACAGTTTTCCAGAAAAGGAGACCACCCAGTGGAATTTTCCAAACCATCTTCCACTATACTTGCCCAAAGAGGCAACAACAACTTATCCTAATCACAAACCCAAACTCCCCTGTGAGGCCAGTAGTGGATGGGGTGAGCTCACTTTACCAGTCCTTCTCTCCTCCTGAAAGGCCCTCCTTCTCCTTTGCCTGGAGGCTGCTGGGAAGGGAAACTGCAGTCCTTGGTTGAGGGCTTTATGCCTAATGCTCGCATGCAGACAGGTTTCCCCACAGCCTGCCAGCTCTCTGGCTCCTCCTACTGCAGAGAACTCAGTGACACCCCCTCCACCATCACACCTCCCTTAGAGCTGTCTTTGCAGGGCCCCCTCTCAGCCTCCCAAGTCCCACTGAATCCCCATTTCTCTTTCCCTACTTACACTGTGCTCATCCTCAGGGTTTCAAGACCTCACCATCCAGATGAGGCCTGTCCTCTCCTCTCCTAGGCCAGGCGAACCTTTGAGTGGACCTGGTGTCTGCGGTCAACTTTCCTGGGACTTCTTCTATCTGGATCCCTCTAGGGCTGGAGATCTCCATGCACTTGGCATGGGACAGTGGGGACATAGGGACAGGAGGGAAAGTTCTTACAGGGGAGGTGAGTTAAAGGACTCTGAATGGAGGTCTTGATAGACCAAAAACCTGTTGCTATGGTGTTGATTGCAACTCGCGGAGACCTCACTTGTTTCAGAGTAGAACTGCACTCAGTAGGGTTTTCAATGACTGTGATAATAAGGAAGTAGATCACCAGGCCTTTCTTCCACAGTCCATTGTGTGAGTTGAAACCACAAACCTTTTGGGTAGTAGCTGATGAGAAGACCCACATTTCCAGCCCAAATGCCCTGTTCCTCCCAGTCCCAGGGGGCTGGAGAGAGAGTCTTCAGGCACTTCGGCCTCTGGCCTTGGTGCTAAACCAGTGCCCTCTGCAGCCAGGGCTCCTGCCTCTGCGTCCTCTCCAGCTGGTGCCTCAGCCTCTTCAGCTCCTCTCTCTGCTTCTTCAGCTGCTCCTCCAGGCACCTGCAGACCATTCTCTTCTCCCTCACCTCCCTCTTCTTGGTGGCCATCAGGCAATGCCTGGCGAGCTGGTGGCAGCGTTGGGGCCTGTGCTGGGGTGAGGGTGGCAGCCACCTCTCCAGCAGCTCTTCAAAGAAGACCCTGCAGCTGAAGTCCTGGCTCACGCCATGCTCCGTGTGGGCCACCAGGGCCTCCTGGGACTCGAACACGCAGCAATAGGCCACACAGTGGAAGCCATGCTCACCGGTCATCAGCCACTCCAGGGTGGCCACATGGGGCCTCTCCTTATGCTTCTCCCCTGGAAACTGAGCTCTGGGGTGTGGGCCTCCTCCTGCTAGGGCTTCAGAGCGCTAACCAGGGGCTCAGTGTTGGTCAGACTGGGAGTGGAGCCAATTGTGCTCTCCTCTGAGAGTTGGGTCTCAAAGACCTGTAGTATCTTGCCCATGGTGGCAAAGGAGGTTTTGGTCTGCCAGGCCACGGCCATGCCCTTGACTGCTCACCTGGGTGAAGTATGGGCTCCTGACCCATTACTTCTCTGGAGGAGCCCCATAGCTGGATGAGTGAGAGGTCTGCTCAGCAGAAGCTGAGGGAAAAGACCTCTCTGATGGTTGTGGAATCTTCATGGGCCTGGAGCGTGGGCTTTTTGCTGTGGATGTTGTTGGCTCCATGGCACTTTCCTCTTGGGTTGAGACCTCTGAGAACAGAGTTAATTTACCTGATCTCTGGGTCTTGGGAAGACTCACCTATGAGCCCAAGGATTTGGCCTTAGGGATACCTGGGGCCTGCCCATCACCACCATCCTCCACCTCTGGAAAACCCCATCAATTCTCCTTCCATCCTGGGATCTCTCACTCCTCTTGGGGGCGCTGCTGTGGGAGACAGAATCCCCTGGCCACAATGACACTAACGGTAGTAGTACCTTAGAACAAAGATGTACACTCTGAAAACACTATAATACATCTTGGGATTTTATATTTGTAAATAGAGGATCATCCAATGTGCTCCCTCCCCCCTTTATTTGCTGAATGCTCAGTGAATTTGCTCCTTTGGAACATGGGAATGACCTCATTTTCTTGAAATTTTATAATATTTTGTGACTTCTCCAAAAGGAATTTCCTACGAAAGTGATATTCTTAGTAAATTTAAACACGCAAATGGGAGAAATTTTCACCTCTTTTTAAGGGAAACCTTTCATAGAAGGAATTATACTTAAAAGTTAGAGAATAATTTGTATATTTAGTTAAGACCCTGACAGGTATACCTCTTCCTTGTACCTTCTTAACGAAGCCACAGTAACAGGTTAAAATTGTTTCCTCTTGAAAGCAATTGAAGAGAAGCCCCTTACCACGTCCTTATTAGATGAGTGACTTCAGAGTGCTGCAGAAGACATATGTTCGGCCGAAAGCCTTGATGCCACAAACCTGAGAGGCTAAGACACAACCACCTCACCTGTGTGTGTCTAGGAGGGTTGTATGTGTCAACATAAGGTCTATCTATGCACATTTCTGAACATGAGGGAAGGATTCGAGACCTCAGGATGAACAAAGAAAACAGACGGAGCCAGGTTGGGTGAGCGAGTGTGGCATGAGGTGAAAAGTAGCAAAATCTGTCAGAAGCAAGTTAGAGGCCAGGCAGAGGACCAAGGAGGAAACAGGAAACAGGGCTGGGGCAGACACTGCCTGAGGAAAGGGTGCACAATTAGGAATCACAGAAGCTCAGGTTCAGTTTGTTGTCATTTGCCATGAAGTCTATTCTGACTTGTGGCGACCCCATGTGTTACAGAGTAGAACTGCTCCATTGGGTTTTCTGGATTGTAATCTTAATAGAAGCAGATCTCCAGATCTTTTCTTCCCAGTACTCCTGGGTGAGTTCAGACCGCCCACTTGTAGGTTAGCTGTAGAGCACAAACTGCATCACTTAGGCACCTTCACCTCCTTAACCTATACTTCAAGCTAAGTAGCGTAGGGATTTAAAATACTATCCTGAAGTGAGGCTTTGCTGTGACTGGGTGTTAAGCCTTGGAAGAGGAGAAGGGAATTCCCTGGATCTAGGGGGATGGGGTCTGTCCTAATCTTCTTCTGCCCAAGCCCAGGCTGGGACAGCATAGTTCACAGTGGTACAGATACAGTGCTTCCTCACACCACCCACTTTCATAAGCTCCTGAGAAATTTTACTTCTTTCGTTATTCCTGACATGACATATTAATTCAATCTTATTTGAAAATATGATAAAAATGAATAACTGATCTCCCTAAACACTCTTTGCCCCCCTCCCAGTTGCCCAGTGGCTTCCTCAACATAAAGTAGGAGGTTCCCAAGCCCGAACAATTGAGTAGCTTGTCTGTGCCTATTCAGAAAGGGCCTTAGAGTTACAGTCGTGTTCTTTGGTTCACTCGCTCATTCCTTTATTCATATCACAGTTTTGTTGTCTACTAAATGACAGCAAGTACTTTCTCTGGGATAGCCACTTCATCTCCTCATTCAAAATCTGTATCTTGTCTCCAAATCTTGTCTGGTGAAATCAGACTCTTTGCCACGCACGTCCGGTCAATCAGGAAGAATTTTTCTCCCACCCCTGCCTCGAGTCTTAGAGGTTTCTCCTTTCCATATTGCCATTTCATCCTGACTGGGTGAAGGTAAACAAACAAACAAAAAAAGGTCCCCCAAAGGATGTTCACCCCTCTGTTCCAAGCTCTCACGAGTTGGGAACTCCGACTGAGGAATCACTCTCTGTGAACTGGTAGCTTAAATTGCTCTCCCACAGGAGACCTCAGATCGACAAACTCTCCAAAGAGCAGTTGGATCTGAGCAAGCACCAAGGCCCCCCAACACTTGTGTGACATCATTGCTGACATTGTTCAGTTTCGAGGGCCCAGTTTGAACCTAAACAAGAAAAACATGGCAGCTTTTGGAGGTGTTGGGAGGATTGGGGGAAACTTAATAGTAAGTATGTAATAAAAATGAATTGAAAGTTTTCCCTGCCTTCAAATAGGTTACCATTCTATTGGAAAGAGAAATGTGAGTTCAGGGAATGATAACAGAGTGTCATGGGCTGTGGTTTCTCCCAAACCTCTTATCTCTGAATCTTAGATGGCTGCTTAGTAACTTTGAAGACCCCAGATGCCATTCACCGACACTGGATGCAAAACATTTTCTTAATAAACTTCCTTATGCCAATTGCCTACATGTCCCCCGAATCCATGGTCCCCGGACCACCGAACCTGCTATCCTGTCCCTCAAAGTATTTGGTTGTGATCAGGAAAATTCTTAGCTTTTAGTTTAGTCCAGTTGTGCTGACTTCCCCTGTATTGTGTGTTGTCCTTCCCTTCACCTAAGATTTGTCTACAAAACCCAGTACAGTTACTGTTAAAAAACTGTTTTTGGAATTGGGATTGCATTGTATCTGTAGATGGTTTTGGGTAGAACTGACATTTTCACAATGTTAGTGAATCCCCCTCTCCCTCACTCTCCACCCTCTTAACCATCAAAGAATGTTTTCTTCTGTGTTTAAACCTTTTCATGAGTTCTTATAATAGTGGTCTCATAGAGTATTTGTCCTTTTGCCACAGATTAATTTCACTCAGCATAATGCCTTCCAGATTCCTGTAGGCCCGAATGCTGCCACCAGGTGGCCAGATGCTGCCTGATGGCCGCCAAGAAGAGGGAGGTAAGGGAGAAGAGAGTGGTCTGCAGGCGCCTGGAGTAGCAGCTATAGAAGCAGAGAGGAGCTGAAGAGGCTGAGGGACCAGCTGGTGAGGCTGCATAGGCAGGAGGCCAGGCTGCAGAGGGCGCAGGTGCAGCACCAAGGCCAGAGTGGGAAGTGCCGGAAGACCCTCTAGCACCCCCGAACTAGGAGGAGCAGGGCCTTTGGGCTGGAAATGTGGGCCCTTCAGGAGAGACCTCCATTCAGTTTCGTTTAACCCAGCTCCCCTGGAAGATACCCACCCTCCCACCCCGAGTGCACAGAGACCTCCAGCCCTAGGAGGATCTGGATGGAGGAAACCCCAGATAGCTGACCGCAGGCACCAGGTCCCCTCAGAGGCTCCCCTGGCCCAGAAGAGGAGAGGACAGCCTCACCTGGATGGTGAGGTCTCAGAACTCTGAGGATGAGCATAGCATAAGTAGGGAAAGGGAAATGGGATTTCAGTGGGACTTGGGAGGCTAAGGGGTCCCTGCAAGGAGAGCTCTAAGAGAGGTGTGACGGTCATGGGGTGTCACTGAGTTCTTTGCAGGAGAACGAATCAGAGAGACCACAGGTTGTGCGGAACCTGCCTGCAGGTGAGCAGTGAACATAAAGCCCTAAACCAAGGACTCTGAGTCCCTTCCCAGCAGCCTGCAGGCAGAGGAAGAAGCAGGGCTTGGAAGGAGGACAGGAGGGCGGGGTGGAGGAAAAGGAGCTCACCCCGGTCATGTCTTCTGTCTTCCCAGGGTGAATTTGGGTTTATGATTAGGATTACGGGAGTGGAAAGGGGAGTTGGTGTAGAAAAATCCTCCTGGGTGTTTTCCATTTCTGGATAAGAGTTGATCCAGTGATTGCAGGATATTTTCTGTATAGCATGTCCTAAGGTAAGGAGTAGAGCTTTGGAACTTTTTCCTCTCCTCTAAATCAAGCTATTCTTTCAGGTTTTTGACATGTTAATGAAGCTTGCTAATATTTTTTTCTTCTTTCTGTGGTCTAACCTGACCTGTCCTGAAGTCAAAGAATTGAAGAAAAAGGTCGACTCAGAGGAAAGAAGCAAACAGAGGGCAGGCTTCTAAACCCAGAGAGAACAGCAAGAACACAGGTGATCAGAGGTGAGGGTGGGAAGGGGCAGATTCAGGCCCAGACTAAGTAGTGGACAGAAAAGCCCAAATCTCAGCCATAGCATCAGGTCCCAGGTCTGGACATGACAGGGACGTAGCCATCTCCCTGGAAGATGAGACCTCTACTGTCACAGGGAAGCCTTCGGGGGCACAGGAAGGGAGGGCAGGACCTCCAGAATGAGCACCTCCAACCACAGGCTGTCCTGTGTGGATTTCTCAGAGTGACAGAGACAGCTCCTGAATAGAACAGCGTCAGAGATAGAGGGCAGTGAAGGCTTTTGGGACAGGTGAATTTGGCAGTCTCCTAAGGATCCAAAAGGAAAATCAGAGATTCTCAAAGGTATCAGAGTGGGAGAGGTTGGCATTCCCAGGTTGGGGAGAAGCTGGTTGGGGAGGTACTGCTTTCTGAAATCTTTTCATCAAACTCTCTTCTCTTCTTCAACTATCTTCTCAGTTGACGTCATCTATGCTCAGTCCTGAAAAGGGTCTAGAATGCACAAGGGTGGGTTATTCGGTGTGGCAAGGTGGGGAGGAGGTAGTGGCAGCATATCCGGGAAAGAGAATCTTCTAGAGGCACATGAGCTACCTAGTGAACTGCACATGGTGTCCATTCTCCTTCATTTAGCTGTAGATGTGTGTTTGTAAGAGGTGATTGACTTCCCCAAATTATTTTTGCTCATTTCTAGTTACAGATACCAGAAGAGCACATTGGCTCCAGGAACATGCAAGAAATCCACTGATTGTGATTATTACTGTCTGTGGTATGCTCTCTTTTCAGTGATTAAAATCTTTGTCTGTCACAGAGAATTTTCACCTATTTAAAAATATATGTCTATGTCACTTACTGATTTCCAAAGCTATGAAATTCTTTTTCATTACATGTTTAAGAATACAAATTTGTATAATGAAAAATTACATGCAGAGTCCCACCCTCATGTATATATTGCTCCTGCTCCCCCGAGGTATCCAACGTTAATAGACACATGTGTACCCTTCCCTAGGTTTCTCTGCTGGGACATGTATACACAGTCACAGGTACACAAGTAGATCTGCTGGGGTGTTTGCTTTTATGGAAACTTGGTCACACTCTACCCACATTGCTCTTGCCCCTTCTTTCACTTGACATTCTATCTTGATTCTCTGTAAGTCATTAGATATGGCACTAACTCTACATTTTTATGTCTTCTAAGTTACACACATAAATTAAATAGATAATAACAATTATAGTACACTTTATCTAGACTTAGACATGTTGTTAGGTGCTATCGAGTTGGCTCTGACTCACAGCGACCCTATGCACAACACAACAAAACACTGCCTGGTCCTGGTTGCTATATTTGAGCCCACTCTTGTAGCTACTGTCAGTCAATCTCATTGAGGGTCTTCCTCTTATTCGCTGGACCTCTGCTTTACCAAGCATGGTGTCCTTCTCCAGGGACTGGTCCCTTCTGATAACATGTCTAAAGCCATCCTTGCTTCTAAGGAACATTCCAGCTTCTTTCAAGACAGATTTGTTCGTCTCATACGTAACACTACTAAAATGGAAACATTTTATCACCTAAGCTTTTTAAGTCCACTCTTCCTGCATTTTCCAGCTCTCCTCCCCCATTCTTTCCCACGAGTGAAGCCAAGGTAATTCATTTCGACCATGTGGTAAGTAGTCTGTCTTATCCTTACTTAAATAAGCACACACAGACATACATGCACCCTCGTCTGTTCATTTATACACACACATATATGTGAACAGGTATTCAAGCGTATTCAAACAATTGCTATTGTTTTACACAAATGTGCTCGTTTTTTATATACTTCTCTGCACCTTAATTTTTTCAGTAAACTTTAATAACACTTCACAGAGATTTCTCCTACTTAACTACGACAGCTCTTTTTCATTCTAATGACTCCCTATGTTATTGATGATGTAGTTTTACCATACATTCTCTATCATTCCACCACCAACGGACAGTCAATGTTTTGTCATTGTTAATAATAAACAGCCTTTGTATAGTATAGGATTCGATTCTGTGGAGTAGACTCCACGGAGTGAGATTTCCAGTTCAAAGAATGTTAAAAGTACAGGGCCATGGCCATGTCTTTCCCCTAGAGGCTGTCATAAAGCACCCTTCCAGCCATGTCTCAGGGTTTCATTCTCCCCACAGCCCAGCCAGCTATAGGTGGTGTTGCTTTTTAAATTGGGCCAGTTTCACTGACACCTTAATATTTTTTTAACTACCTGTGTTTTTGAGCAACTTGGATTATGTATATTGGGCATGTGGATTTGCTCTGAATGATCTGTTTGAATTCACTGCTCATTTTTCAAGTACTTAACCTTTATCCTTCTGTGTAAAATGTAAATTTTTATTAATCCTTATCTACTTTCACATAATTTTCCAAACCTATGATTTGTGTATCATATTTTTGCAAGTTTTGTCCCCCAGATCAGTTGAGTCAGCACCATTTATTAAATAAATACAATTTTCACACCACCTTTGTATGAATGGTTATTGTGATTTCTTAGTAGATTTTCTATTGCAATTGTCTACTTGTCAGTTTCTATGCTATGTAATATTGATTTGTTCTGCTACTTGATTGGGTAGACATCTGTTACTATTCTGCTATTTCATGTTTTTCTTGTCTATTCTTTGGTAGTGCAGCCCTGCTGTTGCAATGGCTAAGTGCTTGACTGCTAAATGAAAGAAAGTTTGGCAGGTCGAACCCATCCACTGGCTCTGAGGGAGAAAGACCTGGCGGTCTGCTCCCGTAAAGATTACAGCCTATAAAAGCCTATTGGGCAGTCAAATGGGAGGGCTATGAGTCAAAAATCTTGTCCAAGGCTCCAAACGACAACATTCTTTGTTATCTATTGTACTATTTGTAGCTTACGATTAGTGTATACAATTAAAAAACAACTACCTGAATATTCTAACTGGAAATGCATTCCATTTATGTATTAGTTTTGGGACCTCCATTTAATTAACAAGACTTCCCATTTGGAAATATGGCATATTTTATGCACATATTCAGGTTCCATTTTATTTACCTTAATACATTAGTTTTCTTTGTATAGGTCCTTTGCTGCTCCAGTCAAAACAATGTTTTCCTAAATATTTTATAGTTTTGGACACAGTTTGCCACAGTCAAGTACTAGGGGAAAGAGAACGATCAGCCCTTCCCACCCTTGCCAATTTCAGTCCCTTATGTCCACATGGGAGAGAAACCATTGATTTTGAAGTACTTGTCTTTTATTCGGGTATGCAATTATATCATCATTATTTTGAAAATCTGTTTTTGTACTTATACCAGTTATTTAAATTTCTAGTTTAACCCTTCACCTTAAAAGTATGTTGAGTCTTACCAAAATCTTTGTCTAGTTCCAAATTTATCAGCATGAATTGAATATTTTTCCATTTATCTCACATCTGCTAAGTTTGGGGATAATCTATTATGCCCCAATAGGTAACTAATACTCTGACCTGCTGGCCATTGTTGTAATCACAAAAAACTTGTTTCTGACAGGTAAGTACTTCTACCTGGCCTCTGTTGGGCTGGGATCCCATTACTTATATTGGTATGAGGTAGCCCAGCTCCCACTAACAATCTCAGCCAATAGAGAATTGTTGTTGTTTGTTGCTGTCAAGTCATTTCCAACTCACGACAACCCCATGTGTGCAGCGTAGAACTGCTCAATAGGGTTTCCAAGGCTGTGACCCTTTAGAAGGAGATTACCAGGCCTGTCTTCTGAGGTATCCCTGGGTGGGTTCAAACTGCCAAACTTTAAGCTAGTGGATGAGCTCTGAACTGTTTGTGGCACCCAGGGACCCCCTAGAGAAGACAGATATCAGTGAGCTCAGTGTTGTTGCTGCTCCCCTCATCTCTGCATTCCTTACTATTTTGATGAAATGGGTGTCCTTCAGGACCTCTGAGAAATGGTCTTATAGAAACTAACTCTGGCACGGACACATATTGGAGACTTTTACCCCATCTTCCCACATCTGACACAGCAGGACTGGCATTTCTATTTCATAGATAGTGGGCCATTGCCTTTTCCAAGCATCCAAGAGCAAACCCACAGCTTATGAAGCCCATTTCCAGAGCCCTCGCTATGGCAAAAAATCCTTCTTAGGAGAGAGTTCCCCATATCAACAAACTCTCCTTGACCCAACTTTATATTAAACTCCCCTTGATTCAGCACCTTCAGCACTCGTCCCTCAGCACACCCCCGTCCTGCTCACACAAGGCAGCCAGGTCTTGCAGCTCCTTCAGTGTACAGTCCCTCCCCCGCAACCACAACAGCACTGCCCCCAGTGGCTATGCTGGTATCTGACAGCTAAGTATCTGGACAAATGCATGGGACACTATCTTAGGACTCTGCAAAGGAAATTGTTGAAGGTGGATGGGGTTGAGGGGAACCAGAATATAAAGTATGAACATTCCAGAGGTTGAAATTAAATGAGCCTAAATCTCAGAGCTGCACACCCATTGTGGACAGAAACAGCTCGAGAGAAGCCCTCTCTCATGTAAATGGGACAGACGGTTCGTAAAGGAGAGAGACGGGCAGGTGGGCAGATGGGCAGACACCTGAAACTCTGGTAGAGGAGAATCCTTTTCTCTGACCAGAGTACAGAAGAGCGAAATATTGTAGAGGATGCTCCATTATATTTTCTCTCTCTCTGCTGTTAATTGGCACCTAGTCAATTCTACCTCAAAGGCTGAGACTTTTCAAAAGCAGATCGCCAGGCTTGTCTTCTGAGGCACTTCTTGACAGGTTCAAACTGCTGGTTGTCCAGTGCTTTGGCCCCATAGGTAGAACCAGTCACTTATGTGCACAGCAGAATGAGGAGATTAAAACCCCAGCATTCCTGCCAGTGGGCCAGGAAAGCACTCCTTCAGAACTCAGAGAGCAGCAGAGAAATAAAGACTGGGGGCTGTGCAAGAAAGAGATTCTATGAACTTGTTATGAACTCCTGGTTCACCCCCCAGATGCATATGCATTGCCCTAACCCTAAGAAGGGTTATCAAATCCTTTAAGAGCCGCAGTATGGGTTAGAAGACCATCAAGATTCCAGACGAGTGGAACTCACATAGACTAGACTGGAATATAGCTGCAAATGGTTCAAAAAATGAAATAACATTTGAGCCATAGAATACAGAAGACAAGACAGAACTTGCAGCTGGAATATAACTGGGTCAACTGACTGTTAAAAAAAAAAATCTCCATAAAATTTAAGCAAGTCTTATAGTCTCGAAATTATAAGACACAGATTTTAAAATGCTATTATAATCATTCTCCAAGAAATAACAGGGGTAATATTCAAATAAATGGAAAGATAAATAGATGCTATTTGCAAATAAAAATTTAATATGTTAAAAATACAATGGTGGAAATAAAAAAATTCATTTGATAGTTTCAACAGCAGAATGGTGATGACGGAGAAAAAAAGCTTAATATTGAAAAGGAAATGTTTATTCTGAAAAGAGAGAAAAAATATGGAAAAAATGAACAGAGCCTCAAGAATTAGAGAAAAAGCCTATTTATTTATTGGAACTCCAGGAGAAGTTGAGAAAATGTGTTCTGTAGAAAAACGGATTTGTTGAAATACTAGGTGAGCACTTCCCAAACTGGGTAAAGAATAAAATTACAGATTGAGAAGCTCAGCAAACCCCAACAGGTTAAACCTAAAGAATTCTATGCAAAAGTATTATATTTTTATGCAAATATTGTTACGTGTTTTTTGCAAACTACACGCTTCCCCCAAAAATGGCATATTTGCAAGCATGCTATGCTAATTTTTTACACCAACATGTAAAAAATAAATAAAATCAGGTACTGTTCTTATAAGAGCACCTGGGAAGGGGAGGGCTCAGTTCTCAAAAAATATCTATACTGTGTGCATTATTTGCATAAAAATACAGTACATCATAATCAACTGCAGAATAACAAAGACCAAGAAAATACCCAGGAAAAAGCTAGAGAGAAAACAATAGATTTCACATGGGAAAAATAATTTGAATGATTCTTTCTTCATTATCAGAAACCACAGAGGCTGAAAGGTTGTGAAACAACATTTTTTCAACACTGAAAGATCAGAAACATTACCCCAGATTTCTATATCCGATCATTACCTTCAGGACTAAAGAAAAAATAGTGCCATTCTTAGGGAAGGAAAGCTGAGAGAATTCATCGCCACCAGACTTCTCCTAAAAGAGACGCTAAAGGAAGTGGTTCAGGTGGTAGACTTGGAATTTCAGCCGTATTTCAGGAAAGGAGAAAACGTGGGCACTATGTGGGTAAATATACTGTGTTAATACTGTAGTCACTGCACAACATGGCTCTGGACATGACTCTTTGGAAAGTTTTTCCAGTCTCTTGGAAACGCTTGGGAATATACTCTTGTATAAGAGAACGGAATTAATTTTGACAATATCTGACAGGTGTCTGTAGTCAAGTCTGGTGAAGCAACTGGAAACTATATTTTGGGACCCAAAATAAGGTGTGGTAACAAAAAAATGAGTCTCAATTATGATGTGGCCATGAGCTGGCTCTGAATGCCGGCCTTCCCCAGAGAGGCGTTTCAGGCATATTGGTAGCAATGACTTGTTCTTGTTGCTAGGTGTCATCGAGTGGATTTCTGCGTCATTGCAGCCCAGTGTGAAGGCAGTACTGTCCCCACAGGGTTTCCCGAGTTGCAATATTAATGGGAGAAGATTGCCAGATCTTTACTCCTTTGAGCATTTGGGTGGGTTCAAACCACTGACCTCTCGGTTAGCAGCCAAGCACTTAACCTTGGCACCACCAGGGCTCCTTGGAATAATGGCAGCACCACAGAAGTTGGTATAAATCTCCCCATGGGCCTTCTCTGAGAAGTAAGCTCTTTGCTGAAGTACCAAGTTTACTTTTCATACATAGTCATTCTGTACAAAGTCTAGATAAGAATTAGAGTGCTTCCTCGAGTGGGCAATATTTTACATGCCCTCCATAAAGAAAATGCTTCAACGGCAAAGTTTAAAAATAAACCAAGGCAGTTCCCATCACCTCTTGCCTGAAAGGGTCTTCCTGAGGATTTCCTGACATACATGGAAAAGGATGTACTAGGCACTGCCTTCTTTTTACCTCTTCCCTCCTAAACAAACAGAAACCTTTGCTAAGATGTCAGGTGTCCAGCCCCAAACTCCTCTTCTTATCCTGTATGTAAGTTCTGTAATGAGACCAGGACCCAGGCAGTATTTCCCATCTTTCAAAGTTTCGAGGTCCAGTGAAATCCTGTTACAAGTCACTAGATCAGCCCAGGAGCTGGAAGACTGAAATTCCTGGTCCTCTGACCAAGTGGGAAGGGCAGGGTGGGATTGGGCAGAGCCTCCTTGACCATCACTTGCCCCAAGAGGCTCTGGAGGCTGCTTTATGTTATAAATCAAAGGCCCTTCCAGCCCAGTTGCATAAGAGCAGGAAAAGGCTTTTTCCACTGAAAGAAGAAATGGGCTCAGGAGCAGCAGGTTTGAGGCCATTTAGCTTTGGTCAGCTTTGCGGCTTCGGATGTCATGGTCACTGGTCACCTTCACAACTGGGTCTTTATACCTCTCCACCTCTCTCTCCCTCCCAGTTTTGTCCCAGCACCATGGGCTGTGGCTTCTGCTAGTTTTAATGATTTCAATGTTTCAGTAGCTCCTCACCCCACTCAGACGAGGCAGGTTTGCAGGGTGTGAGGGACAAACCCATAGTGCTGCTTAGGTGTCCTTCAACAGAAACACTCCTGAGGTGACAAGATGTCCTGACTGATCCTGAGACCAAGACAGAGAGAAACTCAGTGAGAGGGTCATTGGCTTCTGGAAGTGTCAGCTCTCTCAGGGTCATGTCCTGGGGTCATGCCCAATTGCAGGAAAAATGAAGTGGCTCTGAACCTCGGTGTGTTGACCCTCTAGTACACAGGACCCGGAAGCCTCAGGAGGATTCTGTCTTAGTCTAACCCAGCACTGGGGAAATCCTCACAGGGTGGGAGCAGTGATATTCCTGGGAATCTTCATTCTAAAAATATCAGAGCAGTTGATACAGTCTTGGGAGGTGGGAGATGAGAAAGCTTGGGAGCATAGGAGAGTGACATAAGAGGGAGGGTCCTACCACTCTCTACCTCTGGGATCTTGTATAGGTTTGTTTGTTTGTTTGTTTGTTTGTTTAATGCAACTTGGGCTCCAGGCAGGCACTTATTGCTAAAGTTGTATTTCTCTGTTTTAATTTATGATATCTAAGTCAAATTTGGAGTCTTGAGCTCATTTTGATAATGTCTTTTGTCTGTGCAGACCAGAGTCCGCTCACAGCCAATGATGAGACCAGAGGAAACAAATTTCCTAGCCTAGACCAGGGCAGGCTCTCTGGCTCCTCAAACCAGGAGTACCGCCCCTGGGAAGCCCTCCCAGGGCAGCGCAGGCGGTGAGTCCAGTCTGGCGCCGTAGGAGGGGGGACAGGGGCAGGGGCCAGGCAGTCTGGCCTCTGTGGCTTTGCCTTTTCCTCCCGGAAGTGCATCTCGAAGGCCTCCACGTTCGGGTCCTGACGCTAACCACAAGTTCCCACCCTTCTGTGTCCACTGCGTGGACCCAAGTCCCCATATGCCTCCTCTGGCCTCCTATCCCACCATAAGCGCTGTGATCAGGCTCAGGTATGTACCCTGGGTCTCACCCTCTATGGCCTTAGGCTTCCCCTAGTTCTGGTGAGGCCTGCCAGCCTGGTGGGTCTGAAGTCCTTTGGGGCTGGGTGGGCTGGGACTGTCACAAAAGGCTCCTGAAACCAGCCCTTTCCTGCTCCTGGTGAGCTTGGGGTGGGGCAGCCTGGGAGCTCGTGCTTCCCCCGGGTGCCCCTCTCTGAACATCCCTGCCGCCCCCTCTCCCACAAACGCCCAACTGCCGCCTCCCTGCCTCCTAGTTCTAGAGGCGCCTTCTCTTGATGCAGAGATGCAACTGGTTATCTCACCGCACTGCACCCAGAGTCAGTCTCAGCTGGATTAAAGACCTGAACCTGAAATGCACAGCTTTAAAACCGCTGAAACACAGAACTCGTTGTCTACTGCATTCCAACTCATAGTGACCCTAAAGACAGAGTACAACTGCCCTGTAGGGTTTCCAAGGAGCACCTGGTGGATTCGAACTGCTGACCTTTTAGTTAGCAGCTGTAGCTCCTAACCACTACTCCACCAGGTTTCCTAAAACTGCTAGATAGGTGGGAAATGAAAAAAAAAAGTAAATGAAAAAAAATTAAGAAAAAGAACAATTACAGAAGATGTAAAAGAAAAAAATTAACCAAAAACCACTACAAAAAAAAAATCACATAATGTGAGAGTGTAACCTCACATTATGGACTCAAGGTGGCTGGGGTGTATCTTTCTTTGCAAATAAGTTTTAGATAAGGGAATTGGTACCAGGAGTAGATACACACCTTACTTTGTGAAAATGGAAAATCTGGGATTGATGAATTGGCCTGGATGAGGCAGAAAATGGTGATAACCACATAATATTTAAAGATGAAATCCTAACAGCCTAAAACATGCAGTGAAAATTTTTCTAATTAGCACCAGAAGGGGCCTTTAATCACTACACAAAATGGGTCAGTAGTTCAAGATCTCCCTACAAAGATGGAATCAACTCGATGGCCAACTGCTTCTGGGTCTGGTAGAAGACTTTCAGGCAGGTTCCAGCAAACATGCAAAAAACAGATCATTTCAATCTTGTACACAGCCAATAAAGAAGAGAAAACTATGAGATGCTCCCCAACTTGTTCCCTAAGGCTACTTTAATATTGATACCAAATTAGAAAAGGAAGGTATAAGAAGAGTTACAGGACAAGCACACTAAGCAACTGAGATGCAAAAACCTACATAAAGTGCTGGCAAAGAAATCTGGCAAAGTATAAAGCAAGTAATATGCAAGCATCAAGGGGGGTTATTTTCAGCATACAAGCTTGAGTGAACATTAAAGATTTAATAATTTAATTCACCACATGTGTAGGTTAAGGAAGAAAAGACATAGGCTCACCTCAAGAGACGGTGAAAAAGCAGTGATAAAATCCAATCACACTGAGATATAAGAACTCTGAGCTAAGATGGAACAGAAAAGGAGTTCCCGAATGTGGAAAACTACAACTCGAATGATAGTTCCTGGTGAAATGTGGGATTTTCTCTTTAAAATTAGTTAGCAATAAAATAAGGATGCTTTCTCTCATTATTTCTATTAAATATTTAACACTGGAGGTCCAAGCTAGTACAAAAACAAAAAGGAAGAAAACATATAACTCTTATTATTCATAGATTATAGGAATGTCTGCAGAGAAAAATTTAAAAACCATAGAAAATATTAGAATTAATACTAGTTAATTATAAATATAAAGTAAAAAATAAAGTGAATTTCTATGCAGCAGCATCAAGCCGACTCTGTCATAGCTCTTAGTGAAAGCAGAGGACACTGATAGGGAAACAGCAGGATTCAGGTGGACTAGACCAAGGAGGGAAGAGCACTATTTTACACTGGGCTGGATTTATAAGAAAAAAATAACACAGTTGGGTGGCTTTAAGGAATAGAAATTTATTTTCTCACAATTCAGGAGGCTACCTGCCTGAATTCAGGGCATGGCTCATGTCTACTTCAGCTTCTGAATTCAGGGCATGGCTCATGTCTACTTCAGCTTCTAGCAGCTTCCAGCCACCCTTTGTGTTCCTGGTCTTGTAGATGCATCTGCTCCATTGTCTGTCTTCCTCTCCCACTGAGTGCGTCTGTCTATTCTGCTCTTTTTATAACTCAGAAGGGACTAGGTTTAGGACCCACTCTACACTGGTATGGTCTCATCAATATAATTTTAAAAATCCCCTATATCCAAATCTGGTCACTTTTACAGGTACCCAAAAATATGCAGGTACAGCAGTTAGGATTTCAGCATACCTTTTGGGGTTATACAATTCAGTCCATAATAGCACCCTCACCAGATATTCTGGACTGAGAATACTAGCATGAGCAGCTGAGAGTGGTTCTCGTTTTTTTCTGCATTAGTTGGCTGTAACTTGTCTCAATAGTCACTCATATGAACTTTGGAGCAACTTATTATGAAGACCCAACCTTTCATAACCATGTCCATTGTGTGGGAAAACACACAGACTCCCATCACTCAAGCCTTGAGAAATTCATTGATAAGGGTGGAATGGGGTTGGGACCAAGAATTGTTTCATGGCCTTGATAACATGGCATAGGTGTTAGATATCCACATGGAGATGTTAAGTAACAATACTAACAGCTAACACTTACTGAATACATGCACTGGTGCCAGGACTCTAGTAAGGGCTTCTCCTTTCCTAAGATATTTGTTCTGCATGATAACCCTATGAGGAACGTACCATTATAATGCAAATTTTATACATGGAGAGGCCCAAACAGAGATTTAAGCTGACATTTGAGTATGAGTCTGGACCCAGGAGGAGCTGCAATGGCTGGAGGTGTAAATCTAACGTCCTCAGCTACAGACCGATGGCTGTGGACTCATTGAGGCATCCCAGAGAGAGGGCGTCAATAGAGAGAGAGAGGACTAAGCACCGAGTCTGAGGGCACCCTGACATCTAGAAGCTAGCCACATGAACCACAACCTACAAATCTCTCTGAAGGCCAGTGTGGTTCCTGGAAGGTGGTCTGTCCTTTCTCTAGGCCGAATTTCCCCACTGCTCCTCACCCCCACACTGGCTTGTCCCCTTCTTGATGGCAGGGACAGTGTGTAACTTTCACCACTGCCCAAGATCCCAAGGTTACAATAACACTGGTACGGATATCAGAATGATGGAGTCAGGAAGCATGGTGGTCACATGCAACCAGTTGGAAAGAGAAAACAGCAAATAAAGAAGGGGAGAAGACCATGAGTCAGAGGAGTGGGAGAAATGAATATTTCCTGAGTGCCAAGTAAGGCTGGGCATCTGCTAGTGGCATGTAGTTCCTCATTTAAACTTCAGAGGGACACAATGGGTGGAATAGACATTGCTATCCACTTTCATCATGCAAACGTTTTATTACCTTTGATTTTAACAGTAACTTCTTATAAAAAAATTTTTTTTTCTTATAAAAACAATTGGGAAAATAGAGAAGAGTATAATAATACATCTCATCAATTGAGTACTATCATTTTGCTTCAGCAGCTACACATTTTTGTTATTGCTATAAATATAACACACAACCTTTGCCAAGTGAACAAGTTGTACAGGTGTACACACTATCAACAGAAATTAACCAGCTGTGCAACCCTACCCTTAATCAGTGTGATTTTTCCATCACTGTAACCCGAAACTCAGTTTCCGTATGCAATAACATCGCTTTATTCCCTTCCTCCTGCCCCTGAGAACCCCTATAAACTTTCATCTCTATACATTTGCCTGTTCTTGTAAAAGGCATGCTTTTTAATTTCAAAGTTCATGACAAGCTACAAGGGTGAATTCATGTGGAAGCAGAAGTTATTTGCAATACATACACCCTACTACAAACTCGGTTCTAGAATATATAAAGGATGATTCATAAAGAAAAAAAAAAGAATTCAATAGAAAGATGAGCAAATATTTGAACACTCTATAAAAGATTTCTGTATGGCCAGCATACATATGAAAAGGGACTAAACTTCACCAGTTATCAGAGAAATTCTAATAAAAAGTCAATGTGATCCTAACCCCCCCCACACACCAGAATGCCTAAAATGAAAAAAAAAAGAAATACCAACTATTTGGTAGAACAAGGAGCAACTGGAATTCTAATCTACTGCTAGTTGAAGTGTAATTTGGTACAACCACTTTAAAATGCTTTGGCCATATCTTCTAAAGCTGTGAACATACATATATCCTATGACCCAGCAATTCTACTTCTAGATACATACCCAATAGAAATGGGTACATATGTTCACCAGAACACATAAGTCTAACCATCTGCTAAGGAATGAACACCCTCCTTCTGAATGCCTAACTTTTGTTTTTAATTGTTCTTTAGATGAAGTTTTACAGAGCAAAGTAACTTCTCATTAAACAGTTAGGACATATATTGTTTTATGACATTGTTTACCAACTTCAAGACATGTCAACACTCTCTCTTCTTGACCTTGGGTCCCCTATTACCAGCGTTCCTGTCCTCTCCTGCCTTCTAGTCCCTGTTCCTGGGCTGGTATGCCCCAGGAGTCTCATTTTGATTTATGGGCCTGTCTAATCTTTGGTTAAGGGTGAACCTCAGGAGTGACTTCATTATTGAGCTAAAAGGATGTCTGGGGGTCATATTCTCAGGGTTTCTCCAGTCTCTGTCAAGCTAGTAATTCTGGGTTTTTTTTTTTTTTGAATTAGAATTTTTTTCTACATTTTTCCCCAGTTCTGTCCTGAATGCCTCACTTTCAAAGCATTATTCTCTGTCTGTTCTAAGGTGATGTCCATATATAATGATAAGTTTATACAGAAAAGTCTAGAGCTTTCTGTGAAATTCTGCAGCAAATCTCCAGAGGCTCATGTTCTTATAGTTTCTGTTGCCTCTGCAGCTACTGCTTCTGTCTGTCCTTCTGCTGGGTGCACCACACAGAACCAGTTATAAATTTCAACCTCATCTTGTAAATTCATCGGAGTCCTACTCACACAAAAATTTTATTGGCTCTAAGAACAGCTGTGTAGATGAGGTACAGAAGGGATTTCTATTGCAGCAAAGCAAAACCTTAAAATGAAATGGCTGGAAATGGCGGGCCTCCTTCTGTAAAAATGCTTTTCTATACGGAATATGGGAAAATGCAGTTAAGATAAGGTTTATGCAAAAAGGCAAAAAGGAGTGTTTGCAGCAATTTGGTAATCATTTAGATCATCTGTAAAATTATTTTCATCCTTTTTCTCATAACTTACAGGAAATGAAGTTCCAAAAGGATCACATATTTAAAAGCAAAATATGCAACCATAAAAATTTTAGAAGAAACTATGAGAGTTTTTGTTTGCTTTTTATTGGTAAAAGAGAAAGATTTTCTAAAAATCCTAAAGCTGTGAAGGCTAAAACTGGTAAGATACAGATATAGATATTTGGCATATGAAAAACTATATGAAGAAAGCAAAAATACAGGCAAAAATCTGAAGAAAAATTTGCAGGCTAAGGATTTGAATAGGCATTTCTCAAAAGAAGATATAGAAATGGTCAATAATCACATGAAAAGAAGCTGAACCTCATTAGCCATTAGGGAAATGCGAATCAAAACCAAAACGCACTATTCTTTCAAAACCACTAAGATGGCTCAGATCAATAGGATGGACAACACAAGTGGTGAGGATGTGGAGAAACTGGAACCCTCATACATTGCTGGTGGACATGTAACATGATCCAATCGTTTTGGAAAACAGTTTGGCAGTTGCTCAGAAAGGTAAACATAGAGTTAGCATGCAACATAGCAATTCCCCTCCTGGGTATGTACCCAGGAGAACTGAAGCATGTTCACATAAAAACTTACAAGAGAATTTTCATAGTAGAATTATTTATAGATAACCAAAATGTGAAGAGAATCGAAAAGTCAAGAATTGATAGACAAGCTATAGTATACTCATAAAATGGAATATTACTCAGCCATTAAAAGGCATCAGGTACTAATACATGGCACAATATGGACAAACCTCAAGAACATTATGCTAAGTTAAAGAAGCCAAACAGAAATGACCACATGGTGCATGATTCCATTTACATGAAATGTCCAGAATAAACCAACAAAGAGAAAGTGGATTAGTGGTTGCTACGTCTTGGAGGAAAGGAGTAATGAAGATGACTACTAATATATAGGGCATTTATTTACAGGGTATTGAAAATATTCTGAAGCTAGACAGTGGTGATTGTTGCACAATTCTGTCCATATACTAAAAACCACGGAATTGGGCACATTATAAAAGTCAATGCTATGGCTGGTGAATTATATCTCAATAGAAATATTTGTGACTCCCGAAAGACTAATATTTCGATTAAATATATAGGACCTATAAATCAGTAGGGGAAAAACAAACCGATTTTATTATGTCTCTCTCCAACCAAAGTGAAGGAGGTACATTCAATTAGTACATCTAATTTTTTCTATCTCTTCATTATACAAGTTCTGTTCTCATTGTATATACCTTTGAGTTATACAAGTCCTAGTCTCCATTTCCTTATGCCTGTTTTCACTATTGTATCTACATAAGCAGAGCACTACCATGGTTTTTATAAAAACCCACCTACTCAGATCATTTTTGGAAGCTTCTTAGGTGCCAGGAACCAGGATACTCTCACCAACACAGCAGACAAGGTCCTGCCTGCATGGGTCTTCTATTTTTGTGGAGCAGTCAGATGATAAACGAGCCAAACAGCATGTAATGTTACCTAACATCAGGAGGAAGACACGTAATTTTGGAGGTGTCCCAGCTGTGTTTCTCTCGTGAAGAGTTCCCTCTTTCCTCTGAACCCAGTGGAAAGTAAATACTTCGAAGGAACTGTGAGGTCAGTAAGTGTGAAAAAGATATTTCATTTCAGTTTGATCGTGTTGGTTTTACCTACTACGCAGTCAACATTTTTTTTAAACATTATTCTGCAATTGACATCAACCACCCCCCCCAAAAAAAAAAAACAAAAACAAAATCCACTCTCTTGCAGTCAATTCCGACTCACAGTGACCCTGTAGGACAGAGTAGGGTTTCCAAGGAGTGCCTGGTCTAAGACACAAATAATGGACACAAATAATTCTTGCTTATGAGAATCTGAAAGCTATTCACTGTGGATTTTTGAGGGACTCAGTAACACTTGCAGAGATTTCCACGTGGGCGTGGTGCTCTAGTGTGAGTGAGCATCGGGGGGAATGGACTCCTTGTGCAGTTTACATCCTTCTGGAGATTATGACACAACAAACATTCCCTCTTCATCGTCCTGCATCTTGTAAGAGGACAGAGGGAATTCTTAGGCAGAACCCTTTGAAAATGCATGGCAAGAAATTTTATTGAAACATTAAATTCAAAATAAAGTCTTCCTACGTTCTTCAACCTTCCGTACCTCCTTTCAAAGAGGTAGCTGGACTCACAGAGTTGAAGTCCTGAAACTTTGAGACTGAAGAGTCTGTTGTAAGAGTCTCAGCTCATTGGAGTAATCATGCTGAGTGAACTGGAACGCAGGGGAAGAGTGGGAGTCAAACAGCAGAGACCTACACATTGGGAAGTGGTGAGGCCTCCTTTTTGATAATGCCGTGGGGTAGGTGGCAGCACCTCAAAGGGTAATGTAGGCACATAAGTAGACAAACCACGTTATGGTGTTCCCAGCCCTGCCAAGGTTCTCATGCTGCTTCTGGGAATGGAAGCCACAGAGACAAAGCCTCTAGAGAGATCACTCACATAGGCTAGGGCACTGGCTGTGTTAAAGATCTTCCCCAAAGCTCGGTTCTTCTTTAGACCCTGGGGTACCCTGAAAATAAACCAACACTAAAAATACCACTAAAAATAAGTTGAAATTTCACCCCAATTTTGTAAGTAGAGAGCTCTGAGTTGGAATTCAGTTTATTTAAAGAAATATCAAGTTTTCTTGCACACATGAATTTGTGCTGATTCACATTTACAATTCATATTATCCATTCGTCCATGAAATCAACAAAGATTTACGATATAACAGCTACATGTGAGACCCTATGCCAGTTGCCCTTCATGATGAAATTACTCAGAGAAGTGCCCTCACTGCCTGGTGAGAGAAACAGCCAAGTTAACAGTTGTATCAGTCATGTATTGCTGTGTAACAAATGACCCCAACTGTAGTGTCTTAAAAGAACAACAATTTTCCAGCTCACAATTTTTCAAGTTGTCAATTTGGAGCTCTTTTGATCTGGGCCAGCCACAGTGGCTCACAACATGGCTTCCTCATGTGCCTACAATTTGCTTCCAGTTCAGCTGGGAGCCAGTTCATAACATCGAGTCAGTGAAACTGCTAGATCCTCCCTCCACTGGTCTTCCATCATCAAGCAGGCTGGCCTGGGTTTGTTCCCATGAGTTCTGGGTTTAAGATCAACAAAAGGGCAAGTCTCAATGTAAAGTCTTTCAACTCTCTCCTTGTATCAGGTTTTCTACTATCCCAATGTCCAAAACAATAATAACGTCAGCCCCAACTAAGGGGTGGAGAAAGACTTCTACTGCTAATGAAAGGCGCTCCAGAGTCTCATAGAAGGCATGGGCACAGACAGAGGATGAATGTGTAGACATTTCTTACATCAACCACAATAGGTAAATTCAATTGAGTTTTATGCTGTGGTAAAGGGTTTTGCAGGTACAATGGAGTAGGGAGCAAGAAGTGAACAAATCTACCAGGGGGATATTTAGGGAAGAGCGCAACCAGGAAGTGATGCCTGAACCAAGTTGGGAATAAAATTGGATAGTTAAGGGGTGACAAAAGGCCCAGGTCCAGGAAGCCCCGTGTCTTCTCCAGAGAGAAGTCTGAGGAGACAGGCTGAAGCCACTGCGGCATCTGGTACATTTGTGAACAGATGCAGATCATCTTTTGTTCTACTGTTTTCCAACCACTTCTCCCTGTTTATAGTTTGGAGTCACACAAAACGAGCCCCTAGGATTTCGCTGTTGAAACCTTTGTTTTCCTCTGAGAAGTCATCACCACCCCAACTTTCTTAATTGGTTCCTCAAATGCTCTCCCCATTTGCTAGCTCCTTTTCTAAATGGGCTCCAGAGTGAAAGCAGAGTCCAGAAGATGCAGGGGTCATGGACTTACCCCAAGTCAACTCCTAAACCTCCCATTCTGGCTGACCACAAATTCCTGAGTCTTAGCATTTTATGGTGAGCTCATAAGCCCAAGCTGTTGCAATGGGGTCAGTTCTCTTAACCACCATGCTTCACCAGAGAATAGGCCATCAGATGGGATGGGAGTAAAAATCTTCTAGTCACAGCGAAGAGCCTGTGTGAAGCCTCAGAGAGTAAGGAGACCTGAGAGGTGTTCAGAGTAGATACTGTATGACCAGGGCTGGATTCTCTCTCTAATGGTCTCTTGTCATTTATTAGGGTGGCCTGGGCTGTTCCCATGGGTTCTCAGGGTTTGAAGCGCAGCAAGAGGGCAAGGAGGAGCCCTGGTGGTGCAGTGGTTAAGGGCTCAGTTGCTAAAGGAAAGTTAATCAGTTTGTACCCACCAGCTGCTCTGCGAAAGACATGGCAGTTTCCTTCTGTAAAGATTACAGCCTTGGAAATCCTATGGGGCAGTTCTACTCTGTCTTTCAGGGTCACTGTGAGTTAGAATATACTTGACAGTGATGGGTTTGGTTTTTGGTAAGAGAGCAAGCCATGATGTGTCTAATTATATCTGGTCTCTGCTTCTATTAGTCTTTGTACTGTCCCAAAGGCCAAAGCAATCATAAATCAGTCCAAATTCAAGGAGTGGAGGAAGAATCTTGCTCTTGAGAAAGGGAGCTGTAAGTCATATAATAAGTATGGATACATACATATTAGAACATGTGGCCATTTTTACTATCCATCACAACATGTAAATGCAATCAAGTTTGTCCCTAGTTGTGGCATCTTAAATACAATAGAGTATGGAGCAGGGTAGGAAATTCTACCAGGTGTAGGGTTGGAAAGGCTTCCACCAGGAAGTGATGCTTGACCTAAATTTTGAAATAAGAGTGGATGGTTAGGAGATTTTCTTTTTTTTAATACTTCCAACCACTTGTCCACATTCTACCATCTGTAGTCACACAAAAAGAGCCCTCTGCTCCCACGTTGACATCTTTCATTTTCCTTCAAATCCTCAGGCTCTCCTCTACCTACCAAGCACAACTTCCCAAATCCTGCCTTAAAATATTTCAACGATTTGTTTGTTCCTTTTCTAATTGCCCCCTGGACAAAAAAGGAGATCAAGTAGAGGACAGTGGACCTTTCCCAGAGGGCTCTCCTAAGCCTCCCAGGCAGGTCGACCATAGACGTCTGGAGTCTCAGTGCTTTTCTGTGATGATGTAATCCTACCCTTTTTAGTGGCTCCAAGGGAGAAGCATGTGGACAGGCCAAGAGGCTTCACAAGGTTTAGAGTCAGGAGGTCAAGAGAGAGTGGCCTAGACACCACCACTGAGTGATGGTACCTCCAGGCAACAGACCGAAAACTCCATTCTGCACGGATGGCTACGAAGGGTGAGTCTTTTGGAAGAGTCTTCTTTTATTTCATCAATAGATATATATTGAGTATCTCCTATGGGTGAGGCTCTGTCTCAATTTCTGGGACTGCCAAATATGAGGCAGACCCCATCTTTGTCCCCAAGTTATTTACAACCCATTTGGAAGACACAAATTGGAAAATGAGCATCTCCTATGACTCAGTGCTATGATGGAGGATTACTAGTTGCTCTGAATACATAAAGCAGGAGCACAGACTGGGTACCTTCGAGGAGGAACCAGTCAACAGGAAGGGAGAGAACATCTGCTAGTCAGAGGGAACAGCCTGTGTGAAGGCTAAGTGGCAAAGGAGACCTGAGAGGTGTTCAGAGTGGACATTGTGTTTCTAGGGCTGGAGAGATTTGATTCAGGGCCAGAGAAGAGGTTTGGGAGAAACAGCGACTCATTATACTCTTCTGTTCCCTCAACTCACAGTTCCCTTCCCCTTGGATGATAACTTCTTTAAGTGAACATTTCAATTCATTTTTAAGATATAATTTCCCTCCTCCCAGCCTCCTAGCCTCTCCCACAACAGTTGCCATATTTTTTCCTAGTGCGGTGTTTAGATTCGAACTGGGCCCTTAGAACTCAGCGATGTCAGCGATGATGTCACACAAGGGTTATTGGAAGCCTTGGTGCTCAATCAGATCCCAAATGCTCTTTGGAGAGGTTGTGGGTCTGAGGTCTCCTGTGGGAGAGCGACTTTGGATACCAAATTACAAACGGTTCTGCCTAAATCAAGGTCCCCAACTTGTGAGGGAGCAGGAGATCAGTGGGATTCAGACCCAAATTCTCACAAAAAGACCATACTTAATGGTCTGACTGAGACTAGAGGAATCCCAGCTGTCATGGTCCCCAAACCTTCTGTTGGCCCAGGATAGGAACCATTCCCAAAGACAACTCATCAGAGAGGAAAGGGACTGGACAGTGGATAGGAGAGAGATGCTGATGAAGAGTGAGCTATTTGTATCAGGTGGACACTTAAGACTGTGTTGGCATCTCCTGTTTGGAGGGGGGATGGGAAGATAGAGAGAGTAGGAAGCTGGCAAAATTGTCACGAAAGGAGAGACTGGAAGGGCTGACTCATTGGGGGAGAGCAAGTGGGAGGATGGAGTAAGGTGTATATAAACTTATATGTGACAGTTTGACTCTATTTGTAACCGTTCACTTGAAGCTCAATAAAAGTTAATAAAAAAAAAAATTTTCAAGATCCATCCTGAAGTACAACACTGTCAATGATAGGATAATATCCATACGCCTACAAGGAAGACAAGTTAATATGACTATTATTCAAATTTA
The DNA here is from genome assembly GCF_030014295.1 of Loxodonta africana. Taxonomy (NCBI): domain Eukaryota; kingdom Metazoa; phylum Chordata; class Mammalia; order Proboscidea; family Elephantidae; genus Loxodonta; species Loxodonta africana. The sequence continues at coordinate 80,434 of NW_026975127.1, read as the reverse complement.
CACACCAACCACCAGGGCCAAAGATGAAGGAACAGAAGATTTTTATCAGCTGCTGCAGTCTGAAATTGATCAAACATGCTATCAAGATGCATTGATAATTACTGGCTATTGGAATGCAAAAGTTGGAAACAAAGAAGGATCAGTAGTTGGAAAATACGGCCTTGGTGATAGAAAAAAATGCCAGAGATCAAATGATAGAATTTTGCAATACCAATGACTTCTTCATTGCAAATACCTTCTTTCACCAACATAAACGGTGACTATACACATGGACCTCGCCAGATGGAACACACAGAAATCAAAATGACTACATCTGTGGAAAGACACGGTGGAAAAGCTAAATATCATCAGTCAGAACACGGCCAGGGGCAGACTGTGGAACAGACCATCAATTGCTCATATTCAAGTTCAAGCTGAAACTGAAGAAAATCAGAGCAAGTCCACGAGAGCAAAAATATCCCACCTGAATTTAGAGACCATCTCAGGAATAGATTTGACACATTGAATACTAGTGATCGAAGACCAGACCAGTTTTCGAATGACATCAAAGACATCATCCATGAAGAAAGCCAGAGGTCACTGAAAAGACAGGAAAGAAAGAAAAGAACAAGATGGATGTCAGAGGAGACTGAAACTTGCTTTCAGACGTCGAGCAGCTAAAGCAAAAGGAAGAATTGATGAAGTAAAAGAACTGAAGATTTCAAAGGGCCTCTCAAGAAGACAAAGTAAAGTATTATAATGACATGTGCAAAGAGCTGGAGATGGAAAACCAAGAGGGAAGAATAAGCTCAGTGTTTCTCAAGCTGAAAGAACTGAAGAAAAAATTCAAGCCTCGAGTTGCAGTAGTGAAGGATTCCATGGGGAAAATATTAAACAACACAGGAAGCATCAAAAGAAGATGGAAGTAATACACAGAGTCATTATACCAAAAAGAATTGGTCGATATTCACCATTTCCAGAGGTGGCATATGATCAGGAACCAATGTACTGAAGGAAGAAATCCAAGCTGCTCTGAAGGCATTGGCGAAAAACAAGGCTCCAGGAATTGATGGTATATCAATAGAGATGTTTCAACAAATAGATGCAGCGCTGAAGGTGCTCACTCGTTTATGCCAAGAAATATGGAAGACACCTTCCTGGCCAACTGACTGGAAGAGATCCATATTTATGCCTATTCCCAAGAAAGGTGATCCAAACGAATGTGGAAATTATAGAACAACATCATTAATATCACACACGAGCAAAATTTTGCTGAAGATCTTTCAGAAACGGCTGCAGCAGTATATCCACAGGGTACTATCAGAAATTCAGGCCGGTTTCAGAAGAGGACATGGAACCAGGGATATCCTTGCTGATGTCAGGTGGATCCTGCCTGAAAGCAGAGAATACCAGAAGGATGTTTACCTGTGTTTTATTGACTATGCAAAGACATTCGACTGTGTGGATCATAACAAACTATGGATAACACTGGGAAGAATGGGAATTCCAGAACACTTAATTGTGCTCATGAGGAACCTTTACATAGATTAAGAGGCAGTTGTTCAGACAGAACAAGGGGATACTGATTGGTTTAAAGTCAGGAAAGGTGTGCGTCAGGGTTGTATTCTTTCAGCATACCGATTTAATCTGTATGCTGAACAAATAATACGAGAATCTGGACTATATGAAGAAGAACGGGGCATCAGGATTGGAGGAAGAATCATTAACAACCTTCATTATGCAGATGACACAACCCTGCTTGCTGAAAGTGAAGAGGACTTGAAGCACTTACTAATGAAGATCAAAGACCACAGCCTCCAGTATGGATTACACCTCAACACAAAGAAAACAAAAATCCTCACAACTGGACCAATGTGCAACATCATGAGAAATGGAGAAAAGACTGAAGTTGTCAAGGATTTCATTTTACTTGGATCCACAATCAACAGCCATGGAAGCAGCAGTCAAGAAATCAAAAGACACATTGCATTGGGCAAATCTGCTGCAAAGGACCTCTTCAAAGTGTTGAAGAGCAAAGACTCACCATGAAGACTAAGGTATGCCTGACCCAAGCCATGGTATTTTCAATCACTTTATATGCATGTGAAAGCTGGACAATGAATAAGGAAGACGGAAGAAGAGTTGACGCCTTTGAATTGTGGTGTTGGCAAAGAATATTGAATATACCGTGGACTGCCAAAAGAACGAACAAATCTGTTTTGGAAAAAGTGCGGCCAGAATGCTCCTTAGAGGCAAGCATGGCGAGACTGCGTCTTACATACTTTGGATAAGTTGTCAGGAGGGATCAGTCCCTGGAGAAGGACATCATGCTTGGCAGAATACAGGGTCAGTGGAAAAGAGGGTGGATTGACACAGTGGCTGCAACAATGAGCTCAAGCATAACAATGATTGTAAGGATAGCGCAGGATCAGGCAGTGTTTCGTTCTGTTGTGCGTAGGGTCGCTATGAGTCGGAACCGACTCAACGGCACCTAACAACAACAACGACAATCTCTGAATACTTTAAGGGCCTTCGTGTGTAAGAGGGAGAAAATATGATCTGAGTTGATCCTGAGACTCTCTCTTAATGTTAAAGAATGCTGAATAACAATTCAATAGAAAGGTTCAATAGCAAAGATCTATGTTAAAAGATTTAAGAATAGGTTGAAGATTACTAGAAACACGCACATTTAATATTTCAACTATAGTCAAATTGCTAAAATTTTATACTCCTTGCACACAGCAGAATATAATAAAAAAATTAGGCTAATATTAAGTGAAATGAGCAGGATATAATATTTATGTAAATATACATAAATGTGTGTGATACACATATAAAACCCATTGCCGTGGAGTCTATTCTTACTCATGGTGTTCCCATGTGTGTTAGGGTAGTCTCCACATTTTCAATGACTAGAATATACCTCTATAAGCAGGACAAAATTAAAGGAATATATTTAAATAATAAATTAATAGAGATGAAAGTATTAAACCTGTGGAGAGGTTGCCCAGGAACCCAAGACTACAATAACATTGGTATGGAAAGCAGAAGGATGGTGTCGGGAAGCCTGGTGGTCACATGCTTCCAGCTCTGAAGAGAAGAGCAAATAAACCAGGGGAGAAGACAGTGAGCCAGAAGAGTGGGAGAAATCAAGTATTTCTCGAGTGCCAACTAAGGCTGAGCCTCTGCTGATGGCATGTAGTCCCTCATTTAAACCTTAGAAGGATGTAATGGGTGGGATAGACCTTGTTATCCCCTTTCACCATGCAAACATTTTATTAATTTGAACAGTAGCATGTTACAAAAACAAATTAGAAAATAGAGAAAAGTATAATAAAGAATACGCCTCATCCGTTGCCCCAGCAGCTGCTTATTGTTGTTATAAATATACCACACAACCTTTGGTAATTGAACAACTGACAGTAATTACCATTAATTGGCTATGCAACCCTGCCCTTAATCAATGTGACTTTTCCACCACTGTTAACCAGAACTCAGTCTCCATATGCAGGAACACCCCTTTATTTCCTCCCTCCTGCCCCTGGTAACCCCTAATAAACTTTTATGTCTACACATTTGCTTGTTTTTGTAAAAGAAAGTTCACGACAAGCCACAAGGGTGAATTCATGTGGTAGAAGTTACTTGCAATACATATATCCTACACTGACTTGGTTCTGAAATACATAAAGAACAACCCAAAAAGAAAAAAGGAAAAAGAAAGCAGACAGTTTGATAGAAAAATGAGCAAATACTTGAACACTGTATAAAAGATTTCTATATGGCCAAAAAACATATGAAAAGTGACAAAACTTCACTGGTTATCAGAGAAATTCTAATAAAAAGCCACAATGTGATACTATCCCCTACACGCCAGAATGGCTAAAATGGAAAAGATGGAAAATACCAACTATTGGGTATAACATGGAGTAACTGGAGCTCTAATCTACCGCTAGTGGAAGTGTAATTTGGTACAACCAGTTCAAAAATGTTTTGTCTGTATCTACAAAAGCTGTGAACATACATATATCCTAGGACCCAGCAATTCTACTTCTAGATACATACCCAGTAGAAATGGGTACATATTTTCACCAAAACACATACACTTCTCAGCATCCGCTAAGGAATGAACACCTTCCTTAGGAATGTCTAACTTTTAAAGCATTATTCTCTGTCTGTTCTAAGGTGATGTCCATATATGATGATAAGTTTACACAGAAAAGTCTAGAGCTTTATGTGAAATTCCACAGCAAATCTCTAGAGGCTCATGTTCTCATAGCTTCTGTCTCCTCTGCAGCCCCTACTTCTGTCTGTCCGTCTGCTGGGCTGCACCACATGGAACCAGTTATAAATTCAAGCCCATCTTACACTCACCAAGGTCCTATTCACACAAAATTTGTATTAGCTTAAAATAAAAGGTGTGTAGATAAGATTTTGGGGGGGGGGGATTTAATTGCAGCAAAACAAACCTTAAAATGAAATGGCTGGGAATGGTGGCCTCCCTTTGTAAAAAGGTGTCTCTGTACGGACTTCGGGAAAATGCAGTTAAGATATGGGTCATGGGAAAAGGAGGGTTTGCAACAATTTGGTAATCACTCAGACCACCTGTAAAAATGTTTTCATCCTTTTTCTTATACCTTACACAAAACAAAATTCCAGATGGATCAAATATTTAAAATTAAAATATGCAACCATAAAAATTTTAGAAGTTTTAGTTTTCTTTTTATTGATAAAAGAGAAAGACTTTCTAAAAATCCCAAAATATGAAGACTAAAACTGTTAAGATCTATAGATCTTTGGCATATCAAAAAGTATATGAAGATAGTAAAAATACAGGCAAAAAGCTAAAAAATTTTGCAGGCTAAGGATTTGAATAGAGATTTCTCAAAAGCAGATATAAAAACTGTCAATAAGCACATGAAAAGAAGCGTAACCTCATTAGTCATCAGGGAAATGCAAATCTAAACTAAAGTGTACTATGATTTCAAAACCAGTAAGATGGTTAAACTCAACAGGATGGACAACAAGTGTCGGCGGGGATGTGGAGAAGCTGGAACATCGCTGGTGGAAGTGCAAAACGATCCAATTGTTTTGGAAAATGTTTTGGGAATTCTGCAGAAAGTTAAACATAGAATTACCGTACAACATAGCAATTGCACTCCTAGGCCTGTACCCAGGAGAATCAAAAGCATGTTCACACACAAACTTACACAGAATATTCATAGTAGTGTTATCCATAACAGCCAAAATATGGAGAGAACCCAAATGTTATGAACTGATAGACACACTGTGGTATATTCATAGACTGGAATATTACTCAGCCACAAAAAGACATCAAGTACTGATACATGCCACAATATGGACGAACCTCGAGAACATTACCCTAAATGAAAGAAGCCAAACACAAATGACCGCATTGCATATGATTCCATTTACATGAAATGTTCAGAACAGACAAACCAACACAGACAGAAAGTAGATTAGTGGTTGCTACGACTTGGAGGAAAGGAGTAATGTGGGTGACTTTATTGACAAGGGCCTTTATTTACCGGGTACTGAAAATATTCTGAAGCTAGACAGTGGTGACTGTTGTGCCAAGTCTGCCCATATACTAAAGCCACGGTATTGTGCACATTTTCAAAGGCAGTGTTACAGCATGTGAATTGCATCTCAATAGAAATATTTGTGATTCCTAAAAGACTATCTTTTCAATTAATATATAGAACCTATAAATCAGTAGGGAAAAAACAATCCATTTTAAAATGTCTCCCTCCAAAGCAATGTGAAGGGAGTACATTCGATCTGTACATATGATTTTTTTATCTCTTCATTATTCAAGTTCTATTCTCATTTTATGTAACTATAAATTATACAAATAATCGCCTTCCATTTTCTTTATCCCTGTTTTCACTATTTAACTAAATAAAGACAGCAACACAGTGTTTTTTATAAAAACCCACCCACATTCACTCAAATCCTTTTTTAGCACTTCTTAGGTGTCAGGTGCCAGGATACTCTGACAAACACAACAGACAAGTTCCTGCCTGCATGGGCCTTCTGTTTTTGTGGACCAGGCAGATGATAAACCAGCCAACCAGCTCTTAATGTAACCTAACATTAGGGAGGGAAATGTGTAATTTTGGTGTTATCTCAAGCCATATCTCTCTCACAAAGATTTCTCTCTTTCCTCTGAACCTAGTGAAAAGTAAACACTTCAAAGAAACTCTGTGGGGTCAATAAATGTGAAAAAGCCATTTCATTTCAGTTTTGTTTTGATGCTTTCATCTCCTACCCTGTCATTATTTTTTTATAAAACGATTATGGAACTGACATCAAACTCCCACCACCCGCCTGAAAAAAAAACCAAACCCTTAGCCATCGAGTCAATTCTAACTCAGAGACCCTATAGGACAGAGTAGAACTGCCCCATTGGGTTTCCAAGGAGCAGCTGGTGTTAGGACACAATTCCCGCTTATAAGAATCTGAAAGCTGTTCACTGTGGGTGTGTGAGGGACTCAGTAACACTTGCAGAGATTTCCACATGGGTGGGGTGCTCTAGTGTGATCATCGGGGGGAATGGACCCCATGTGCACTTTGCATCCTTCTGCAGATTATGACACAACAAACATTCCCTCTTCATCGTCCTGCATCTTGTAAGCGAACAGAGAGAATTGTTAGGCAGGACCCATTAAAAATGTGCGGCAAGAAATTTTATTGTAACATTAAATTCAAAATAAAATATTCCTTCATTTTTCTTCCTTCCCTACCTCATTTCAAGGAGATAGCTGGACTCACAGTGTTGAAGCCCTGAAACATGAAGACTCTGAAAAGTCTGTGGTAAAAGTCTCAGCTCACTGGGGTGATCACACTGAGTGAACTGGAGCCCAGGGAAGAGTGGCAGTCATAGAGTAGAGTCCTAGACATTGGGAAGGGGTAGGACATCCTTCTTGATACTCCCCTGGAGCAGGTTACAGCACCTCAAAGGCTGATGCAGGCACATAAGTAGACAAATCCTGTTATGCTGTTGACAGCCCCAACAAGGTTCTCATGATCTAGCTGAGAATGGAAACAGCAGAACGAATGCTTCTAGAGAGATCACCCACATAGGCTGAGGCAATGGGTGTGTTGAAGGTCTTCTCCAAGCACTGGCCCTTCTGGGAATTACTGCATATCTGGATGAGGGAGTACCCTAAAAGTAAGTGAGGTTAAAAACTCCCCTCAATTTTGTAAGCAGGTAGTTCTGAGCCTCAATTCATTTTCTTTTTTAAAAAATCATGCTTTTTTTCATACATGATTTTGTGCAGACTCACACTTACAATTCGTTATTACTCATTCATGCATTAAGTCAACAAAGATTTCCTGTATAAACAGCTACATATCAGACCCTAGGCCAGATGCTCTCGGTGATGAAATGACTCAGAGAAGTTACCTCACTGCCTGGTGAGAGAAACGGCCAAGTTAACAGGTGTATCAGTCACGTATTGCTGTGTAACAAATGACTCCAAAATGTAGTGTCTTAAAAAAACAAGCATTTACTAAGCTCACAATTTTTCAGGTTGTCAATTTGGGGTTCTTCTGATCTGGGCAGCCACAGTGGCTCGCAGCAGGGCTTACTCATGTGTCTATAATTTGCTTCCAGGTCACCTGCGAGCCAGTTTGCCTAAAATCAACTCAGTGAAACCTCTGGATCCTCTTTCCAATGGTCCCTCATCATTCAGCAGGCTGGCCTGGGGTCATTCCCACAGGTTCTCAGGGTTTAAGAGCAACAAAAGGGCAAGACTCAATGCAAAATCTTTTCAATTCTCTCCTTGTATCATCTCTGCTACTATCTCAATGGCTGAAGCAACCATAAGGTCGGCCTTCAACTAACAGGTAGAAGAAGACTCCTGCTGCTAATGAAAGCTGCTCCGGAGCCTCATAGAAGGCATGGGCACAGGGAGAGGAAGAATGTGTAGTAAATGCAATTGTGTTTTATGCTGTGGTAAAGGGTTTCCTGGGTACAATGGAGTACAGAGCAAGAAGTGGACTCATCTACCAGGAGAAGATTCAGGGAAGACTACAACCAGGAAGTGATGCCTGAACCGAGTTGGGAATATGACTGAATAGTTAAGGGGTGAAAAAAGGCCGAGCATCCAGGAAGCCCAAAGTATTTTCCAGAGGCTTCAGTAAAAGGGGAGAGATGGCTTGATGAGAAAAGTCTGAGGAAACAGGCTGAAAACACTGGGGCATTTGTTATATTTGTGAACAGTCACAGATTATCTTGTGTTCTATTGTTTCCCTACCATTCCTGCCTCTTCTGTCTTTTGGGGTCACACAAAACAAGCCCCTACCATCTCCATGTTGAAACTTTTATTTTCCTTGGAGAAGTCTGCTCCTTCCTCATCACCACCCCAACCTTCTTAATTTCTTCTTCAAATGGTCTCCCCATTTGCTGGTTTCTCTTCTAAATGGCCTCCTAAACAAAAGCAGAGTCTGTCATGGGATTTCCCCAAGTCAACTCCCAAACTTCCCATTCTGGCTGACCACAAAACTCCTGAGTCTTAGGGCTTTTTGGTAAGTCATAAGCCTCATCTGTTCCAATGGGGTCAGTTTTCTTCACCTTCACACTTCAGTAGGGAGAGTAGGCCAGCAGACAGGAAGGGAAAGAACATCACCTAGTCAGAGAGCAGAGCCTGTGTGAAGACTCAGAGGCTAAGGAGACCTAAGAGGGGCTCAGAATGGATATTTTATGACCAGAGCTGGACAGACATGATTCCAACAGAGCCAACTGAGAGGATTGGGAGAAAGCAGCTGCCCATTATACCGTTACCATTCCCCCCTTTTTTTTTTTTATTTTATTCCCTGTGCTCTCTTTACCCACCAAGGGATAGTAACCCCTTACAGGGCACGGAAAAGTTTCAATTAATTTTTGGTATCTATTTTTTTTTTTTTAATCTCCTTCTTCCCACTTTGGTACTAGCACTTCTCAAGTGCCTACCTGACAGTTTCATGTTTTTCTGGTTGCCGTGTTTAGCTTCATACTGGGCCCATGGAATTCAGCAGTGTCAGCAATGATGTCACACAGGATTACGGAAGCCTTGGTGCTAACTCAGATCTCAGCTGCTTTTTTTTTTTTTTTTTTAATTTTTATTAAGCTTCAAGTGAACATTTACCATTCCAATCAGTCTGTCACATGTAGGTTTACATACATCTTACTCCCTTCTCCCACTTGCTCTCCCCCTATTGAGTCAGCCCTTACAGTCTCTCGTTTCGTGCCAATTTTACCTTCTTCCATCTCTCTCTATCTTCCCATCCCCCCTCCAGTCAAGAGTTGCCAACACACTCTCCCGTGTCCACCTGATTTAATTAGCTCGCTCTTCATCAGTATCTCTCTCCCCCCCACTGACCAGTCCTTTTCATGCCTGATGATTTGTCTTCGGGGTTGGTTCCTGTCCTGTGCCATCAGAAGTTCTGGGGAGCATTGTCTCTGGGATTCCTCTAGTCGCAATCATACCATTAGGTGTGGTCTTTTAATGAGAATTTGGGGTCTGTATCCCATTGGTCTCCTGCTCCCTCAGGAGTTGTCTCTTGTGCTCCCTGACAGGGCAGACATCGATTGTGGCCGGGCACCAACTTGTTCTTCTGGTCTCAGGATATTGTAGGTCTCTGGTTCAAGTGGCCCTTTCTGTCTCTTGGGTTCTTAGTTGTCGTGTGACCTTGGTGTTCTTCCTTTGCCTTTGCTCCCGGTGGGTTGAGACCAATTAATGTATTTTAGATGGCTGCTTGTTGGCATTTAGGACCCCAGGTGCCACAATTCAAAGTGGGATGCAGAGTGTTTTCATAATAGAATTATTTTGCCCATTGATTTAGAAGTCCTCTCAAACCAAGTTCCCCAGACCCCAGCCCCTGCTTCGCTATCCTTTGAAGCTTTCATTTTATCTCGGAAACCTCTTTACTTTTAATCCTGTCCAATTAGGCTGACCTTCCTTGTTTTGAGTGTTGTCTTTCCCTTCACCCAAAGCAGTTCCCATCTACAGATTGATCAATAAAAAGCCCTCTCCCTCCCTCCCTCCCTCCCCCCTTTGTAACCACAAAAGTATGTGTTCTTTTCCATTTTTTCTATTCCTCAAGATCTTATAATAGTGGTCTTATACAATATTTGTCCTTTTGCAACTGACTCATTTCGCTCAGCATAATGCCTTCCAGATTCCTCCATGTTATGAAATGTTTCAGAGATTCGTCACTGTTCTTTATCGATGCGTAGTATTCCATTGTGTGAATATACCACAATTTATTTACCCATTCGTCCGTTGATGGACATCTTGGTTGCTTCCAGCTTTTTGCTATTGTAAACAGAGCTGCAATAAACATGGGTGTGCATATATCTGTTTGTGTGAAGGGTCTTGTATTTTTAGGGTATATTCCGAGGAGTGGGATTTCTGGTTTGTATGGTAGTTCTATTTCTAACTGTTTAAGATAACGCCAGATGGATTTCCACAGTGGTTGTACCATTTTACAATCCCACCAGCAGTGTATGAGAGTTCCAGTCTCTCCGCAGCCTCTCCAACATTTATTATTTTGTGATTTTTGAATTAATGCCAGTCTAGTTGGTGTCAGATGGAATCTCATCGTAGTTTTAATTTGCATTTCTCTAATGACTAATGATCGAGAGCATTTTCTCATGTATCTGTTGGCTGCCTGAATATCTTCTTTAGTGAAATGTGTGTTCATATCCTTTGCCCACTTCTTGATTGGGTTGTTTGTCTTTTTGTGGTTGAGTTTTGACAGAATCATGTAGATTTTAGAGATCAGGCGCTGGTCTGAGATGTCATAGCTGAATATTCTTTCCCAGTCTGTAGGTGGTCTTTTTACTCTTTTGGTGAAGTCTTTAGATGAGCATAGGTGTTTGATTTTTAGGAGCTCCCAGTTATCGGGTTTCTCTTCATCATTTTTGGTAATGTTTTGTATTCTGTTTATGCCCTGTATTAGGGCTCCTAGGGTAGATCCTATTTTTTCTTCCAAGATTTTTATCGTTTTAGTCTTTATGTTTAGGTCTTTGATCCACTTGGAGTTAGTTTTTGTGCATGGTGTGAGGTATGGGTCCTGTTTCATTCTTTTGCAAATGGATATCCAGGTATGCCAGCACCATTTGTTAAAAAGACTATTATTTCCCCAATTGACTGACACTGGTCCTTTGTCAAATATCAGCTGCTCATACGTGGATGGATTTATATCTGGATTCTCAATTCTGTTCCATTGGTCTATGTGCCTGTTGTTGTACCAGTACCAGGCTGTTTTGACTACTGTAGCTATATAATAGGTTCTGAAATCAGGTAGGGTGAGGCCTCCCACTTTCTTCTTCTTTTTCAGTAATGTTTTGCTTATCCGGGGATTCTTTCCTTTCCATATGAAATTAGTGATTTGTTTCTCTATTCCCTTAAAGTATGACATTGGTATTTGGATTGGAAGTGCGTTGTATGTATAAATGGCTTTTGGTAGAACAGACATTTTTACTATGTTGAGTCTTCCTATCCATGAGCAGGGTATGTTTTTCCATTTAAGCGTGTCCTTTTGAATTTCTTGTAGCAGAGTTTTATAGTTTTCTTTGTATAGGTCTTTTACTTCCTTGGTAAGATTTATTCCTAAGTATTTTATCTTCTTGGGGGCTACTGTGAATGGTATTGATTTGGTTATTTCCTCTTCGGTGTTCTTTTTGTTGATGTAGAGGAATCCAAGTGATTTTTGTATGTTTATTTTATATCCTGAGACTCTTCCAAACTCTTCTATTAGTTTCAGTAGTTTTCTGGAGGATTTCTTAGGGTTTTCCATGTATACGATCATGTCATCTGCAAATAGTGATAGCTTTACTTCCTCCTTACCAATCTGAATACCCTTTATTTCTTTGTCTAGCCTAATTGCCCTGGCTAGGACTTCAAGTACGATGTTGAATAAGAGCGGTGATAAAGGGCATCCTTGTCTGGTTCCCGTTCTCAAGGGAAATGCTTTCAGGTTCTCTCCATTTAGAGTGATATTGGCCGTTGGCTTTGCATAGATGCCCTTTATTATGTTGAGGAATTTTCCTTCAATTCCTATTTTGGTGAGAGTTTTTATCATAAATGGGTGTTGGACTTTGTCAAATGCCTTTTCTGCATCAATTGATAAGATCATGTGGTTTTTGTCTTTTGTTTTATTTATGTGATGGATTACATTAATGGTTTTTCTGATATTAAACCAGCCTTGCATACCTGGTATAAATCCCACTTGATCAGGGTGAATTATTTTTTTCATGTGTTGTTGGATTCTATTGGCTAGAATTTTATTAAGGATTTTTGCATCTATGTTCATGAGGGATATAGGTCTAAAATTTTCTTTTTTTGTAATGTCTTTACCTGGTTTTGGTATCAGGGAGATGGTGGCTTCATAGAATGAGTTGGGTAGTATTCCGTCTTTTTCTATACTTTGAAATACCTTCAATAGTAATGGTGTTAAGTCTTCTCTGAAGGTTTGGTAGAACTCTGCAGTGAAGCCATCTGGGCCAGGACTTTTTTTTGTTGGGAGTTTTTTGATTACCATTTCAATCTCTTTTTTTGTAATGGGTCTATTTAGTTGTTCTACTTCTGTATGTGTTAGTTTAGGTAAGTAGTGTTGTTCCAAGAATTTATCCATTTCTTCTAGGTTTTCAAATTTGTTAGAGTACAATTTTATGTAGTAATCTGATATGATTCTTTTGATTTCATTTGGTTCTGTTGTGATGTGGTCCTTCTCGTTTCTTATTCGGGTTATTTGTTTCCTTTCCTGTTTTTCTTTAGTCAGTCTAGCCAATGGTTTATCAATTTTGTTAATTTTTTCAAAGAACCAGCTTTTGGCTTTGTTAATTCTTTCAATTGTTTTTCTGTTCTCTAATTCATTTAGTTCAGCTCTAATTTTTATTATTTGTTTTCTTCGGGTGCCTGATGGATTCTTTTGTTGCTCACTTTCTATTTGCTCAAGTTGTCGGGACAGTTCTCTGATTTTGGCTCTTTCTTCTTTTTGTATGTGTGCATTTATCGATATAAATTGGCCTCTGAGCACTGCTTTTGCTGTGTCCCAGAGGTTTTGATAGGAAGTATTTTCATTCTCGTTGCTTTCTAAGAATTTCCTTATTCCCTCCTTGATGTCTTCTATAACCCAGTCTTTTTTCAGGAGGGTATTGTTCATTTTCCAAGTATTTGATTTCTTTTCCCTAGTTTTTCTGTTATTGATTTCTAGCTTCATTGCCTTGTGGTCTGAGAAGATGCTTTGTAATATTTCGATGTTTTGGATTCTGCAAAGATTTGTTTTATGCCCTAATATGTGGTCTATTCTAGAGAATGTTCCATGTGCGCTAGAAAAAAAAGTATATTTTGCAGCAGTTGGGTGGAGAGTTCTGTATAAGTCAATGAGGTCAAGTTGGTTGATTGTTGTAAGTAGGTCTTCCGTGTCTCTGTTGAGCTTCTTACTGGATGTCCTGTCCTTCTCCGAAAGTGGTGTGTTGAAGTCTCCTACTATATATGTGGAGGTGTCTATCTCACTTTTCAATTCTGTTAAAATTTGATTTATGTATCTTGCAGCCCTGTCATTAGGTGCGTAAATATTTAATATGGTTATGTCTTCCTGATCAATTGTCCCTTTTATCATTATATAGTGTCCTTCTTTATCCTTTGTGGCGGATTTAAGTCTAAAGTCTATTTTGTCAGAAATTAATATTGCTACTCCTCTTCTTTTTTGCTTATTGTTTGCTTGATATACTTTTTTCCATCCTTTGAGTTTTAGTTTGTTTGTGTCTCTAAGTCTAAGGTGTGTCTCTTGTAGGCAGCATATAGATGGATCGTGTTTTTTTATCCAGTCCGTGACTCTCTGTCTCTTTATTGGTGCATTTAGTCCATTTACATTCAGCGTAATTATAGATAAGTAAGTTTTTAGTGCTGTCATTTTGATGCCTTTTTATGTGTGTTGTTGGCCATTTCATTTTTCCACATGCTTTTTTGTGCTGAGACGTTTTTCTTAGTAGCTTGTGAGATCCTCATTTTCATAATGTTTAACTTTGTGTTTATTGAGTCGTTACGTTTTTCTTGGCTTTTTTCTTGAGTTATGGAATTGATATTCCTTTTTGTGGTTACCTTTTTATTTACCCCTATTTTTCTAAGTAAAACCCTAACTTGTATCCTTCTATTTCGCCTTGTATCACTCTCCATCTGGCAGTTCAATGCCTCCTATATTTAGTCCCTCTTTTTGATTATTTTGATCGTTTAGCTATTGATTTCCATGATTTCCTGTTGTGTGTATTATTTTGTTTATTTATTTATTTTTTAGAATTAGTCTTAATTTGTTTGTTTTTGTGCTTTCTCTGTTTGAGTTGCGTTGATATCAGGACGTTCTGTTTTGTGACCTTGTATTGTGCTGGTACCTGATATTATTGGTCATCAGGCCAAACAATCTCCTTTAGCATTTCTTGCAGTCTTGGTTTAGTTTTTGCAAATTCTCTAAACTTGTGTTTATCTGTAAATATCTTAATTTCTCCTTCATATTTCAGAGAGAGTTTTGCTGGATATATGATCCTTGGTTGGCAGTTTTTCTCGTTTAGTGCTCTGTATATGTCGTCCCATTCCCTTCTTGCCTGCATAGTTTCTGCTGAGTAGTCTGAACTTATTCTTATTGATTCTCCCTTGAAGGAAACCTTTCTTTTCTCCCTGGCTGCTTTTAAAATTTTCTGTTTGTCTTTGGTTTTGGCAAGTTTGATGATGATATGTCTTGGTGTTTTTCTTTTTGGATCAATCTTAAATGGGGTTCGATGAGCATCTTGGATAGATATCCTTTCTTCTTTCATGATGTCAGGGAAGTTTTGTGTCAGGAGTTCTTCAACTATTTTCTCTGTGTTTTCTGTCCCCCCTCCCTGTTCTGGGACTCCAATCACTCGCAAGTTATCCTTCTTGATAGAGTCCCACATGATTCTTAGGGTTTCTTCATTTTTTTTAATTCTTTTATCTGATTTTTTTCCAGCTATGTTGGTGTTGTTTCCCTGGTCCTCCAGAAGTCCCAGTCTACATTCTAATTGCTCGAGTCTGCTCCTCTGACTTTCTATTGCGTTGTCAAATTCTGTAATTTTATTGTTAATCTTTTGGATTTCTACATGCTGTCTCTCTATGGATTCTTGCAACTTGTTAATTTTTCCACTATGTTCTTGAATAATCTTTTTGAGTTCTTCAACAGTTTTATCAGTGTGTTCCTTGGCTTTTTCTGCAGTTATCCTAATTTCATTCGTGATATCTTTAAGCATTTTGTAAATTAGTTTTTTATATTCTGTATCTGATAATTCCAGGATTGTATCTTCATTTGGGAAAGATTTTGATTCTTTTGTTTGGGGGGTTGGAGAAGCTGTCATGGTCTGTTTCTTTATGTGGTTTGATATGGACTGCTGTCTCCGAGCCATCACTGGGAAACTAGATTTTCCCAGTAGTCAGCTAAAAAAAAATGCAGTCAGATCCCTATCTGAATTCTCTCTCTGGCTCCGGGTATTCGGATGTTAATGGGGTCGCCTGGGGAGGGTGGGGGAGGGATCTGAGAGCTAGGAGTGTAGCACCACAGAATATAGAGCTGAACACCACGTTCACGCTCCGCCCCCGTTTGCCAAAATCCGGGCTGGACGGGTCCCTGGCTAGGACACTGCTTTCCTTGCTCGAAAACCAGTCCCTTCCTCCTGGGGACTTCCTCCGGTGCGCGGCACCGCTCGTGGGCACTGGGTGGGCGTTTCCCGCACGAACGGGTGGGCCCGCCCCCAGGGTCTATTCAGGCGATTATAATTAGATCCCGCGGTCACGCCCCGCCTGTGCGCGCGCCCAAATCCCAGCGGGATGACTTCCGGGTTGAGACGCTGCTTTCCCTGTTCGGGAACCAGTCACTTCCTCCCCGGGACTTCTCCTTCCGGAGCGCCACACCTCTCGCGCGAACTGGGTTGCGTCACCTGCACGGCCAGGTGGGCCCGCCCCCTGGGTCAATTCAGGGCAATAAAAATGGACTCCGTGCTCACGCCCCGCTCGTGCGCGCGCCCAAGCCCCAGCAGGACGGAACCCCGTCTGGGACGCTAGTTTCTGCGCTTCGGGACCAATCAGTTCCTCCGCACGGCCAGGTGGGCCCGCCCCCTGGGTCAATTCAGGGCAATAAAAATGGACTCCGTGCTCACGGCCCGCTCGTGCGCGCGCCCAAGCCCCAGCAGGGCGGCACTTTGTCTGGGATGCTACTTTCTGCGCTTTGGGACCAATCAGTTCCTCCCGGGGACTTCTCCTTCCAGTGTGCCGCACCTCTCGCGCAAACTGGGAGGGCGTCACTCGCACGACCAGGTGTTCCCGCCCTCTGGGTCAATTCAGGGTAATAAAAATGGACCCCGCGCTCATGCCCCGCCCGCGCGCGCGCGCGCGTGCCCAGATCGCAGCGGAATGGCTCCCCGTCTGGGATGCTGCTTTCCCTGTTTTGAGACCAGACACCTCCGGGGATTTCTCCCTCTGGTGTGCCGTGCCACACGCGCGGACTGGGTGCGCGTCCTAACGCACGAACGCGTGGGCCCCGCCCTGGGGTCACTCCAGGGAAACACAGCTGACCCCCCCCCCGCGCGCGCCCCGTCGGCTTCTCGCCTAACTCCCGGCGGACAGCAGGGCACCCCAGCTGGGACGCTGTTCTCCCCCCTCTCAGATCAGTCACTGCCTCCCGGGTGTTTCTCCCTCCGGCTGCGCCCCTACGCCGCCCGCGCCAACCTGCTAGGCTTCCTCCCGGGATGGGTTCGGGGGGGAAGGGGTGGGCCCCCTTTCTGTGCCGTCTGCCCCCCTGGGCTCTGCCCCAGATCGAGCTCCGAAGGTCACCTGCCTGGTGCGCTGGCTCCTAGTTCTGAAAACAGTCGCTGTCTGCCCGTATTTGTTCGTCCTCCGTCTCTAAGTCTGTGCTTGTTGTTCAGAGTTCATAGATTGTTATGTATGTGATCGATTCCCTTGTTTTTCCGAGTCTTTGTTGCAAGAGGGATCCGCGGGAGCGTCCACCTAGTCCGCCATCTTGGCCCCCTCTCAGCTGCTTTTTGAAAAGGGTGTTGACCTCAGGTCTTGTGGGAGAGAAACCGTAGCTACTGAATCAAGGAAATTCAGGAGCAAGCCAGAGTCCCCAGGTTATCAAAGGTCATGCTGGGAGAAGGGATAAAGGTCCTTCAGAAGACCATTATGTTTGGACATCTTCACCCAAGCAGGATGAAACAGTGACACACGAGGAAAAGGCCCTTCTCTAAGACTCTGGATAAAGGTGAGGAAAAATTGTCCCAGATTGCTGAGTGCTACAGAACAAAAGGTCTGACTTCCACCTGAAAAGAGAGCCATGGTAAGACAAGATGAAGGATTTGAGATGAATGGATAAGGTCATAAGGAAGATTCTCCTGAGAAAACACTTTCTGTCATTTAGTAGATAATTAACCAAAGTTTATTTTGTGAATAAGAAATGTAGGAATAAATGACGGATGAAATGAAAGAATTCAATTGTAAGTTTGAGAGCTTTCCAGAATAGGTGCAGACAAGGCACTCTATTGTTCTGGATCTGAACATGATGGAAGGGAAGGAAGCCAGTGGACAACTGGGGCAGAGAGTATAGGATGGTGGAAAGGGTGCGTAAGAAAAAGCATACTTAATTATTATATTTTCTAATGAGATGGAATTAATATACCATGTGAAGAACTAAGGAAATTTCTCAGGAGGTTCTGGGAGTGGTAGGTTGAAGAGCCCAGAACCCACATCATTGAGGGCAGAAGAAGGGCTGTATACTCCTCCCTAGATCCAAGAACTCCCCTTCCCCTCCTGTGTGTCTCCTGCCCACCTCTCTCAAGAGCCTAACAACCCCTAACCGCAAAGATGGCTACAGGATAGAATTTTTTATTTTCCTACTTTTCTTAACCTGAGCTTCATCTAGGATCAGTCATATATCACTCTTTTCAGGCCAGTTTTGTTGCCCTCCCCACTACTATTACCTCTGCTGTCCTCCTCCACCCAGTGCTGCCCTCCACTGGCCCGGCTTCCTGCTGCTTCCTGGTTTTCTGACTGACCTCTAACACCCTTTGAGAGATCCCCCACCCCATCTTCTGTCTGTCACTGAGGCTTACACTCTCCTCCCAAACTCCTTCTCTTTCTTCTTTAAATCGCCAATCCTTCCCTCATACTCAGAAAAATACTGACCCTTATGCTGACATATACAAGCCCCGCCCCCCCCACAGGAGGCATGGTTGTGATTTGGCTACTAAGGTTTGTGCCATCAGACTCTCAAATATGGACCTCTGTTTCTGCCTCACTCTGAAGGACATGGTAATGGGCTTCTGTTCAGAGAAAGGCAATTTTAATCTCCTGGTGTAGGCTAGTTAAGGGTACGAGGAGAAGTTTTAAATTATACAGAAAACTACAAATTACGTTGTCTCTTTAAGTATAATTCCTTCTATGAAAATCCTTCCCTTAAAAGAAGGATGAAAACAAGTTACAAAGAGGAGACCGATTCTCCTGTTTCAATGTTTACACTCTAAATTTACTAAAAAAAATAACTTTCATAGAAAACAGCTTTTAGAGAAACCAAGTATTATCATGAAGGTGTGGAGAATGAGGTAATTTCCATGTTCCACCTAGAGCAAATTCACTTCCATCCAACAAATACAAAAAAAAAAAAAAAATTTTGTTAATGTGGCGACCCTCTGTTTATATTACAAACTATCCTTGAAAAAACCTTTGGCTGCTAACTAAAAGGTTGGCAGTTGGAATCCACCAGCCGCTCCTTGGAAACCCTGTGGGGAGTTCTACTCTGTCCTACAGAGTTGCTATGAATTGGAATCTACTAAAAGAATACTGGAGTTTTTTTTTTTTTTTAATCAATGTATTATAATTTTTTGAAAAACTATAGACTTTTGCTATAAGATAGTACCACCACTGAAATTTTCTGGTGGAGACTTTATTGCCCAGAGTAAATTCCCTAAAGTATGGTCTGTGCCTGGGGAAGAAGAAAGAAACCATGGGGACTGTGGAGGTGGAGGATGGTGGTGATGGACAGGCCTCCAGGGACCCCTGAGACCAGAGACTTAGGTCACAGTTGAGAAACCAGAGCCCAGAGGGCTCATGTAAATTAACTCTCCATTATTGCAAGTCTCAACCCAAGAGGAAAGTGTCACTCAGGGTAGAACATGAGAACAAAAAGCCCAAGCTCCAAGCCCAGGAAGATTCCCCAAGTATCAGCGAGGTCTTTTTCATCAGCTTCTACTAGGCAGAATTCTTACTCAACAAATTACTCCAGAGAAGCAATAGGTCAAATATGAGTATTTTACCCAAGTGTGTAAGATCAATGGGTTAGCCATGGTCTGGCAGACCAGACCAAAATATCTCACACCCCTGTCGGCAACAGGACCCTGGTGTTGAAGCCGAGTTTTTGAAGAAAGTGAGTGCCATCAGGTCTGCTCTCAGTCTAGCCAACACTGAGTCCCTGGTCAGCATCCTGGAGTCCTGGCAAGAAGAGCCAGGCACCTCCAGGAGCATCTGAAGGAGGAGACAGGGGCTGAAGAGGCTACCACACCTACTGGTGCTGCTACTCATGTGGGAGACCTGGCTGCAGAGGGTGCAGGCATGGCCTCAAGATCAAAGGAGAAAGCACCTGAAGACGTGTTAGGACTCTCAGACTGAGAGAAGCAGGATGTCTGGACTGCAAAATATGCACCCTTCAGGGAAGAACTTCATTCAGGCTTCTTAAACCCACCTCACCTGGAAGATCCATCCTTTTAGCCTTGTGCCCCTTTCACGCCCCTTCTAGTACATGGAGAGATCCAGCCCTAGAGCACCAGGATGGAAGAAGCCCCAGGATAGCTGTCCAAAGACATGAGGTCCACTCAAAAGCTCCCCCCGCCAAGAAGAGAAGAGGACAAGACTCATCTGCAGATGAGGTCTCAGGGCCCTGAGAATGAGCACAATGTTTGTAAAAGAAAGAGAAATGGGATTTCAGTGGGACATGGAAGTCTGAGAAAGAGCCTCTGCAAAGATAGCTCTAAGGGAGGTGTGATTGTCAAGGTGGGCTCGTCACTGAGTTCTTTGTAGTACAAGGTACCAGACAGAAGCCAGACTCTGGGGGGAACCTGCCTGCCGGTGAGCAGTGGGCATAAAACCCTAAACCAGTGAGAATCAAATCCCTTCCCAGATCAGTGATGTTTACTTGGTCTTTCTCTTTTCTGTGGTCTAACCTGATCTGTCCTGAGATCAAGGAAGTGGAATAGAAAAGCCTGACTGAGATGAAACGAGCAAAGAGAAGACAAGGCCTACTAAATCTGGTGAAGACAGAACACAGATAACCAAAAGTGAGGATGGGAAGAAACAGATTGAGTTCCAAGTCCCATCCACAGTATCCCAGGGCCTGGGAATCTCTGGTAGTGCCAGAGGTGTGTACTCCCTGGGAGATGAGACCTCAAGTGTCAGAGGAAGCCCTATGGAGCAAAGAAGGGAACACAGGGCCTCTAGGATGGGCACTTCCATACAGGCTGCCCGTGCGAATTTCTCAGAGTGACCATGACAGATTGAGAGGGACAGTTTGAGGCAAAGGAAAGTAAGTTTTCTGAAGAGGGGTGAATTCCACAGTCTCCTGATAATGAAACAGAAATCTTGTCCTGCTCAGAGGTACTGAGTAGGAGGGATTGTGAATTCCCATCCTGCACAGAGGCTGGCTGGGAAGTTCAACTGTCTAAAGACAATGTGGCCAAAATCTTCTTTATCTTTTAAACTTATATCTTTACCTTCCTGCAAATTCAATCCTGGATAAAAGCCTGGAATATACAAGTGTGGGTTTTTCAGGAGAGCAACAAGGGGAGAAGGAGATAGTGGCATACCAGAGAAAGAGAATAGTAGTCCAATGATCCCTGTGTTACTTAATGAATCACACAAGGTGTCCAGCATTCTTCCTTAACTATAGACATGCACATGCAGTAGATGTTTGAGCAATGACTGAATTAATCCTCACAGAATTCTTTTTGGCCATTACCAGGTATAGAGACCAGAAGAAGTCATTAGTTCCAAGAGCAAGCAATAATTCGCTGGTCTGAATTTTGTTCAGTTTCTGTGTTTGCCCTTCATAGATTGATAAAAGTTTCTGAATCTGGCATTGAAGACAGTGTTTTCTCTATTGTTATGGATTGAATAGTGTCCCCCAAAATGTGTGTCAACCTGGCCAGGCCATGATTCCCAGTATTGTGTGGTTGTCTTCCATTTTCTGATCTGATGTGATTACTTATGTGTTGTAAATTCTAACCTCTGTGATGTTAATGAGGCAGGATTAGAGGCAGTTATGTTAATGAGGGAGGACACAATCTACAGGATTAGGGTGAGTCTTGAGTCAGTCTCTTTTGAGATACAAAGAGAAAAATGAGCAGAAATGAGAGGGACCTCATACCACCAAGGACGAAGTGCCTGGAGTGGAGCATGTCCTTTTGACCCAGTGTCCACGTGCTGAGAAGTTCCTAGACTAGGGGAAGATAGATGATAAGGACCTTCTCCCAGAGCCACAAAGAGAGAAAGCTTTCTCCTAGAGCTGGTGCCCTGACTTCAAACTTCTTGCTTCTTAAACTGTGAGAGAATAAGTTTCTGTTTGTTAAAGCCATCCACTTGTGGTATCTCTGCTATAGCCACACTAGATAACTAAAAGACATATATAAAACAATAGTCAAAAAAAAATGTTTTAAATACACACACACGTATGATGTTATTAAACTTTAAAAGGTTTTACATTCTTATAACACATTTAACAATAGAGATTTGTATATACAAGTTATAATAAGAGCCATCCCCACATAAGTATATTGTACCTGCTCCCCCAAAGTGTCCAATGTGCAAAGATACATATGTACCCTTTTACAAGCTTCTTTTTTGCAGGGACACATGTAAATATGTTCGTTTGTTCGTTTTTATGGAAATTAGGTCACACTACCTATGCTTTTCTCCGAATCATTCTTCACTTGACAATTTCTCATGGTTCCTCTAAATCAGCAGACGTGGAAGGAGCACTATCTTTTTGGTTCTTCTGATTTTTAACTCCCACCACTTTTCTGTCAGTTTGTTGTACTGTGGTGGCTTTCATGTTGCTGCGGTGTTGGAAGCTACGCCACCGGTATTTCAAATACCATCAGGTTCACCTATGGTAGACAGGTTTGAGCGCAGCTCTGGATTTAGACAGGCTAGGAAAGAGGACCTAGTGATCTATTTCAAAAAAAATTGGCCAGTGAAACCTTATGAATAGTAGTGGAACACTGTCTGATTGAATGCCAGAGGATAACCCCTTAGGTTGGAAGGCACTCAAAATATGAGTGGGGAAGAGCTATCTCCTCAAAGTAGATCCCAGTTTAATGACGTTTCCTGATGGGCACAACTCATAATGAGAAGAAACTGATGCAAATATCCTTTAATAATCAGAATGTGGAATGAAGGAATTATGAATCTAGGGAAATTGGAAGTCTTCAAAAATGAAACGGAATGCATAAGGGTCAATATCCTAGGCATCAGCGAGCTGAAATAGCTTGGTTTTGGAAATTTTGACCCAGACAATGATACGTTCTACTATGTCAGGATTGAGATGTTGAAGAGAATGGCATCATATTCATTGATAAAAAGAACATTTCAAGATCTATCCTGAAGTACAACACTACCAGCGATAGGATAATATCCACAGGCCTACCAGGAAGACTAGTTAATAAGACTATTATTCAAATTTACGCACCAGCCATGAATGTGAAAGATGAAGAAGTTGAAGGTTTTTACCAAGTTCTGCAGTTTGAAATTGATCAAACATGATGTATTAATCAATCAAGATGTACTGATAATTACATAATTGGAATGCAAAGTTGAAAACAAAGCAGACAAATCAGCAGTTGGAAAATAAGGTATTGATGACAGAAATGACACTGAAGCTCACATGATAGAATTTGGCAAGACCAATGACTTATTCATTGCACATACCTTTCATCAGGAACATAAACAGTGACTATACTCATGAACCATTCCAGGTGGAATAGACAGGAATCAAATTTGTGGAAAGAGATGATGGAGAAGGTCAATATCATGAGTCAGAATCTGGCCAGGGGCTGACTGCAGAACAGCTGATCAGTTGCTCATATTCACATTCAAGTTGAAGCTGAAGAAAATGAAAACAAGTCCATGAGTCAAAGTATGCCCTTGAGTATATCAAACCTAAATTTAGAGACCATCTCAAGAATAGATTTGATGCACTGCACGCTAATGATAGAAGACCAGATTAGTTGTGGGATGATAGCAAGGACATCATATATGGAAAAAACAAAAAGTCATTAGAAAGACAGGAAAGAAAGAAAAGACCAAAGAGGATGTCACAAGAGACTCTGAATCTTGCTCTTGAACGTACAGTAGCTAAAGAGAATGGAAGGAATAATGAAGTAAAAGAGCTGAATAGAAGACTTGAAAGGGCAGCTGGAGAAGACAAAGTAAAGTATGATAATGTAATGTGCAAAGATCTGGAGTTAGAAAACCAAAAGGGAAGAAAACACCTGGCATTTCTCAATCTGAAAGCACTGGAGGAAATATTCAAGCCTCTAGTCGCAATACTGAAGGATTCTATGGGCAAAAATCGAACAACACAGGAAACATCAAAAGAAGATAAAATGAATACACAGACCATACCAAAAAGAATTGGTCGACGTTCAACCATTTCAGGAGGTAGCATAGGATCAAGAGCTGCTGGTACTGAAGGAACAACTCCAAGCTGCACTGAAGGCATTGGCAAAAAACATGGCTCCAGGAATTGATGGAGTACCAAATGAGATGTTTCAACACACAGACGCAGTGCTGGAGGCGCTCATTTGTCTATTCCAATATATTCGGAAGACAGCTACCTGACCAATTGACTGGAAGAGGTCTATACGTGTGCCCATTCCAAAGAGAGGTGGTCCAACACAATGCGGAAATTATTGAGCAATGTCATTAACATCACACACAAGAAAAATTTTGCTGAATACAATTTAAAAACAGTTGCGGCAGCACATAGACAGGGAACTACCAGAAATTCAAGCTGGATTCGGAGGAAGACATGGAACGTGGGATATCATTTCTGATGTCTGATGAATCTTGGCTGAAAGTAGAGAATATCAGTAAGATGTTTACCTATTTTTGTTTACTATGCAAGCACACTCAACTGTGTGGCTCATGAATATTATGGATAGCTTAGCAAAGAATGAGAATTCCAGAACACTTAACTGTATTCATGCGGAATATGTACATAGACCAAGAGGCAGTCATTTGAGTGGGACAAGGGGATGCTGTGTGGTTTAAAATCAGGAAGTTGTGTGTCATGGTGGTATCCTTTCACCATACTTCTCAATCTGTATGCTGAGCAAATAATCTGAGAAGCTGGTCTGTAAGAAGAAGAACATGGCATGAGTTTTGGAGAAAGATTCACTAACAACCTATGATATGCAGTTGATACGACCTTGCTTGCTGAAAGTAAAGAGGACTTGAAGCAGTTGCTGATGAAGAACAACCACTAAAGCCTTCAGTACGGATTACACCTCAACATAAAGAAAACAAAAATTCTCACAACTGGACCGATAAGCAACACCATGATAAATAGAGAAAATACTGAACTCATCAAGCATTTCATTTAACTTGAATCCACAATCAATGCCCACAGAAGCAGCTGTCAAGAATTCAAACAATGTATTGCATTGGGCAAATCTGTTGCAAAAGATCTTCTTAAAGTGTTGAGAAGGAAAGATGTCACTTTGAGGACTAAGGTGTGACTGAGCAAAGCCATGATATTTTCTATGACCTCACTTGCTTGAGAAAGTTGGAGAATGAATAAGGAAAACCAAAGAAGAACTGATTCATTTAAAATACAGTGTTGGCAAAGAATACTGAATATACCATGGACTGCCAGAAAAATAAACAAATCCATCTTGGAAGAAGTACACCAAGAATTCACCTTAGAAGCAAGGATAGCGAGACTTCATCTCAAGTACCTTGGACATATTTTCAGGAGGGACCAGTCCCAGGAGAGGCTCATCGTGCTTGGTAAAGCTGAGGGTCAGAAAAAAAGAGGAAGGCGCTCAACAACATGAACTGACACAATGGCTGCAAGAATGGGCTCAAACATAGCAATGATTGTGAGGCATCTAACAGCAACAACAACTAACATGTGTATGTATATATGCATATATTTATGTATATGTATGTGTGCGTGTGTGTGTGTATACCCATTGCTGTCAAGTCGGCTCCGACTCATAGTGACCCACAGGACAGAGGAGAACTATCCCACAGAGTTTTCAAGAACTGCCTGGTGGATTCAAACTGCTGACCTTTTCGTTAGCAGCTGTAGCTATTAACCACTACACAACCAGGGTTTCCATATATATATATATATACATGTACATATGTATATAAACACACACACATATATAAACACACACACACACACACACACACACACATATATATATATATCCTCTTCACTAGTTTTGCTCCTCTAGAGATCCCAGGCTAAGACATTTGGTACCTACAGTGGTTCTAGAGGAACCAAATCTTAAGGATGAGTTTTCTGAATTGATCTCAAGTCTGGCTAGTCTTAAAGGCACTGTTGACAGTCTCCAGTAGTAAACAGGCTATTGCTAATCCATGGCGTGAGGTGGCAATAGAAATACACAAAATACCACTACACTGGATCAAATATTTGTGAGAGACAAGGCTCTAGCTGATCACATATTTGATACTTTTCTATAATTTTGTCAGAATGAGAATAATAAGGAAGCTGCTTGGTTGGTTTTGCTTTTGCTAGCCACACTGGTGAAAGAAAGAAATGGGCTCAAAGCTCAAACACCACATACAAGATCTGAAAGCTGCAGCTTGTGCCCAGAAAGAAAACCATATTTCTTATAGTAACAAGGCTAATGCTGCCAAAAATAAACTCAGATTCTTATCATAAGAGTGACTGAATTAAAGAGCCAGTTGAATATCCAGCCTCAAATGGTGTCTGAAGTTAAAGTGAGGGCACTGATTGGGAAGAAATGGGATCCTGAAACTTCAGATGAGGACATATGGGCAGATAGTCAGGAAGCGGGGGACAATGAACCTCCAATTTCTATTGAATCGCTCTTCCTAACAGAACCAGACCTCTTACTCCCATCTGAAGAAATTCTCTATCTTTGTCTGCTAAGCCACCCTTCCCAGTAAAACAATTATCCTTTCCACTTCCATCTGATGAGATTGCCCCAGCTGTGCCTGAAGTGTCTTGTTTGAGTTATCTCCTGGGGTGGTGTCTGGGGCATTGCCTGGGGCATCACCTTAGGCAGATGCCTTATAAGACACGGCTGAACATCCCACTGCCACTGCCCATTTTTGCTTCCAGACCTATACCTAGACTTCAGTCCCAACAAGCCCCAAAAGGTGAACTATGAAGTGTGACCCAGGAGAAGGTATGCTAAACTCCAAAAGAACTGCTTGATTTTTCCAATATATACATACAGAAACCAGGTGAATTGGTGTGGGAATGGCTATTATGGGTGTGGGATAATGGTGCAAGCAACATAAAGGTAGATTAGTATGAGTTTATTGATATAAGCCCAGAAGCATAGATTCTTCATTCAGTGTTTCAGCTTGAGAGGTTAGAAAAGGATCTAATGGTTTATTAGGTTGGTTCTCTGAAGCAAGGATTAAGTGGTGGCCTACAATAAATCAAGTGGAAATGGCAGATCTGCCATTGTATACTGTTGGAGAAGGTATCCAAAGGATGAGGGAAATTGGCATGTCAAAATGGATTTCTTAGGCTGAACCCACGGACCCGCACATGGAGTGCCCAGAGGACTCTCTTTTTACCGTAGCGGTGAGGTACAAATTTGGGAAGGGAGCCCCAGCATTATTGAAGACTTCTGTGGTTGCTATTTTATGTAAGTAAGAGTCCACAGTGAGAACTGCCCTAACTGAATTAAGACACCTAACTATAATGCAGTTGACTGGACCCCATGGTGGTAGCATCCAAGTGGCCGCACTCAATCAACAAACACAAGGTGGGTGTGGTTACCATAATGGACAGCAGAGTCAAAGCAGTAATCAGAATAGTCTGTTGCATGGATTTATGGCATTGCCTACTTAGTGATAGTGTCCCTGGAAGTGAAAGAGCTAGGAAATCTACATCTTCTTGAACCTAATGTCTTAGATATCTAGTGCTGCTATAACAGAAATATCACAAACGGATGACTTTAACAAAGAAAATTATTCCCTCACAGTCTAAGAGGCTATAAGTCCAAATTCAGGGTGCCAACTCCAGGTGAGGGCTTTTTCTCTCTGTCAGTCCTAGCAGAAGGGCTTTGTCACCAATCTTCCCCTGGACAAGAAGCTTCTCAGCACAGGGATCCTAGGTCCAAAGGTTGCACTGCTCCTGACACTTCTTTCTTGGTGGTACTGAGGTTCCCCCTGTCTCTCTGCTCTTTTCTCTCTTTTATATCTCAAAAGAGATTGGCTTAAAACACAACTTACTCTTGTAGATTAAGCCCTGCCTCCTTAACATAACTGCTTCAAATCCTCGCTCATGAACATCATAGAGGTAAGATTTACAATACACTGGAAAATCACATCAGCTGACAAAATGGTGGATAATCGCACAATACTGGGAAGCATGGCCTAGTCAAGTTGATATACATTTTTGGAAGACAGAATTCAATCCATAACACCTAGTATGCAGCCATCGACCTGTTAAAAAAGCCATCGGCCTTTTTCTCCATACCTGTTTCGAAGTATCATCAGAAACAGTGTGCCTTCTCTCTGACCAGAGTGTATAAGTTCCAAATAATGTAGAGGAATTTCCGTTACGTTTTCTCTATCCTACCATTATTTGGCCTCATACGCAGACCCAGTCACTTAATCGCATGGCAGAATGAAGAGATTAAAGCCCCAACATTCTTGCCAGTGGACCAGGAAGGTAGCTTCTCAGACAGCAGAGAGCCTCAGAGAGACAGAGACCAGGCGGCTCAAGAGAGGGATACCATAAAGTTGTTTTTCATACCCCTCCCCACTCCCACAGTTGCATATGCTTTGCTCTGACCCTAAGAAGTAGATCAATCCTTTGAGAACTGCATTATGGGTTAGAACACCAACAAGGTCCCAGACTGAGTGACGCTCCCATAGATTACATCCAAATATCACTGCAAAGTCTTCAAAATCTGAACTGACATCTGAGCCACAGCATACAGAAGGTGGGAAAGAACCTGCAACCTAAACATAACTGGGTCATGTGATTGCTAAAATAAACAACATCAACATTTTCTGTAAGATTTAAGTAAGGCACACAGTCTTGGAATCATAGACAAAAACTTTAAAAAGCTATTTTAACCACTCTCAAGAAGTAACAGGCACACTTGAGATAAATAGAGAAATAAATAGAAACCAATGAAATGAAAATTTTAGACAGGAAACACACAATAATAGAGATAAAAAATTCACTTGATCTTCTCAACAGCAGAATGCAGTTGACAGACAAAAGAATCAATGAGTTGAAAACAGTTCAATAGAAAATATCCAATCTGAAAACAGAGAACAAAGATTAAAAAAAAATGAACAGAGCCTCAAAAAATATCCAAAAATATCTAACATTTATTTATTGGAATTTCATAAGGTGTAAAAAAAATATGTGGTGTAGGAAAAAGTATTTGAAGAAATACTGGCTCAACGCTTTCCCAATTTGTTGAAAGACATAAACTTACAGATTCAACAAGCTATGCAAACTGCAATAAGTTAAACTCAAATAATTTTATGCCCAAATGCCTCACTGTCGGTTGTGGAATAACAAGGACCAAGAAAATATCTTCAAAGAAGCTAGAGAGAAAACAACTCATTTCACACAGGAAAAACAATTGCAATGACTCTGTATTCATCATCAGAAGCTATGGAGGCCAAAAGGCTGTGAAAACAACATTTTTTCAACACTGAAAGAAAGGAAACATTAACCCAGCTTTCTATATCCTGTTATTTCCTTCATGTGTAAAGGAACAATACTAACATTCTCAGGTGAAGGAAAGTTAAGGGAATTCATCGCCACCAGACTTGTTGTAAATGAAACATTAAAGGAAGTTCTTCAGGTGGTAGACTTGGAATTTCAGGAATTATGGAAAGCAACAAAGTGGAAAGTACCTTCTGAAGTTCGCCCTTCAGCCAAAGATTAGACAGGTCTATAAAACAAACAATAACACAAGTGAAGAAAGTGATACTTAGTTCAATCATGTGCATGAGACCAAAAGTGCAAAACCGACCCAAAAGCACTGAAAAGAGGGCAGGATGGAACAGGAATCATGGCGGATGGAAATGGGGAACTGGAGCATAGGAGAGTGCTCACACATCATGAGGACTGCAACCAATGTCACAAAACAATTGTGTATAAATGGTTGAACGAGAAACTAACTTGTTCTGTAAAGTTTCAAGTAAAGCGCAATAATAAAAAAAAAAGTGATAGGTATCTGGGTAAACATATTATGCCATCCCTGCTGTCACTGTACAACACGGCGCAGGAGTCTCCTCTTTGGAAAGATTTTCTAGCCTATTGGAAACACTTTGGAATACGCTCTTGGTGGCAAATTAGTATTAGAGAATGGGGTTAATTTTGAAAATATCTGAGATGTTTGTACTCAATACGGTGAATAAACTGGATAATAATGTTTTCAAAGCTAAATGAGGTGTTCTAACAACAACAACAACAACAAAATAGGCCTGAATTCCTATGTGGGCCATGAGCCTGCTCCAAAGGCCTTCTCCAGAGAGGCATTTCAGGCATGTCTAGAGCAGCAGGAGCACAGGGGAATGTATGTATCAACACCCCCCACCCCAGGGCCTTCTCTGAAGGGTAAGTACCTGCTTTAGTACTAAGCTTAGGGGTTCATAGTCATTCTGCATAAGGTGTTCGGGTTCAAGTCTGTAATCCAGCTGGGATTCTGTGTGTGCTGCATCTCTGCATCAAAAGAACATGCTTCTAGGAGCAGAATGCCAGGAGAGAGGCAGTTGGGCAGCTGGGGGTGGGGGGTGCTGTGCAGACAGGGGTGCCTGAGGGAGGCACAATATAGTCATTCTGCACGGGTTCTAGTCATTCTGTACAAGAATTAGAATGCTCCCACCAGTGCACAATAGTTTACATGCAGGACATAAACAAAGTGACTCAAGGACAAAGTCGAACAGTAAACCAATCTACTCCCTGTCAGTCCTTACCTGAGAAGGTCTTCATGAGGATTTCCGGGGATGGAGAAGGACACAGTAAACGCTAACTGATTTTACCTCTTCCTTCCTCAAGAAACAGGAAATGGTGTTAAGATGTCGGTGTCAAGCCCCAAACTTCTCTTCTGGTCTGTATCTAAGGTTTATAATAAAACTGGGAACCAGGCAATCAGCCCTGAGCAGACAGACCTAGGAGTATTTCTAGTGCCCCACACCTTTGAGTTCCTGTGAGATCCTGTTCCTAGTCACTAGATTAGCAGAGGAGCTGAATGAAATTCCTTGTTTTAAGGCAACTTGGGCTTAAAGCAGGCACTTATTGCTAAAGGCGTATTTCTTTGTGTTAATTTATGATCCTAAACAAATCCGGAGTTTGGAGCTCATTTTGATAATTCCTCATTAGTCTGCGTAGACAAGAGTCTGCTTACAGTCAGTGATGACAGTGGAGGAAACAAAGTCCCTAGCCCAGAGGAAGGACTGCTCCCCAAATTTGGGTCAATGCCCCTGGGGAACATCGGGGAGGTGCACTGTGGCCTCTGTGGCTTTGCCTTCTGCTCCTGGAATTGCACCCTGGGGGCCTCCTTATGCGGACCCAGAGTCCGTGGGTGACCACAACTCCCACCCTACGGGGTCATCGTCCGGACGCACTTTGTGATACGCTTCCTGCCCTCCTTCCCAGCATAAGCGCTGCGATCACACGTGGCAGAACCAGTTCCCAGGTCCAGACCCTAGGCCTTGCCCTCCATGGCCTTAGGCTTCCCCTAGTCCTGGTGGAACCCGCAAGCCTGGCAGGTTCAAGGTTAGCACCTGGCTGGGTGGGCTTGGGCCTGTCTCAAAAGGCTCATGGCGCACGCAGGTTCCTCCTCTTTGGAGCCTGTGGGCTTGCAGTGGGCAGCCCGGCATCTCCTGCCTCCCTCGGGTTCCCTCTATGAGCAGCAGCTCCCCTCCCTGCCACGCCACCAACCGCTCAACAGTCACACTGCCTGCTTTCTGCTTCTAGAAGCTTGTTCTTTTGATGAACACATGCAGCACACACAGAATCCCAGCTGGATTACAGACTTGAACCTGAAACGCACAACTTTAAAACTACTAGATTGGGGCTGGGGGGGGGGGTTGGCAGTGAAAAAAGGAAAAAATTTAAGAAAAGAACAATTACGAAAAAAGTATTAGAAGACTGTATCCTCACATTTGGACTCAAGAAGGCTGCGGATACA
The DNA here is from genome assembly GCF_030014295.1 of Loxodonta africana. NCBI lineage: Eukaryota > Metazoa > Chordata > Mammalia > Proboscidea > Elephantidae > Loxodonta > Loxodonta africana. The sequence goes on along the minus strand of NW_026975127.1, from coordinate 49,002 downwards.
CAACTGTTTAGAGAGCCTACTGTTGTATATTTCTTTGCAAATAAGTCTTAGATGAGGCAATTGGTACTGGCAATAGTTGCAGAGCCTGACTTTGGGGAAATCTGGGATTGATGAACTGGCTTGCATGAGGCTACAAGCCCTGATAATCAATACTTAAAGATGAGATTTGAGCAACCTATAACATGCATCAGAATTTTTTCTAAGTAAATTAGTACCAGAAGATGCCTTTAACAACTAAATAAAATGGGTCAGTAGTTCAAGATCTCCCTACAAAGAAAATGGTAGACCTAGATCGTTTCCAGTCAGGTTCCAGCAAACATGCAAGAAAAAGTAATTTTAATCTTTTACATAGTCAACAGAGATTAGAAAACCATGAGATACTCCCCTAACTTGATCCTTAAGGCTAGTTTAAAAAAGATAACAAATTAGAGAAGGATGGTAGAAGAAGAGTTAGAGGACAAGCACACTCAGTAACTGAGATGCAAAACCCTACATAAGATGCCAGCAAAGTATAAACCATGTAACATGCCATGATCAAGGCGGTTTATTGTAGGCATACAAATTTGAGTGAACATTAAAGATTTAATAATTTCATTCACCACATGCATAGGTGAAAGAAGAGAAGACATATGTTCACCTCAAGAGATGGGGGCAAAGCAGGTTGATAAAATCCAATCACACGGAGAGATAAGGACTAGGAGCAAACATGGAATAGAAAAGGAGTCCCCAAACGTGGAAAACCACAACTAGCATGATAGTTCATGGTGACGTGTGGGACATTCTCTTTAAAATTAATAAACAATAAAATAAGGATGCTTCTATCATTATTTTTATTAAACATTTAACAGTGGAAGTGTAAGCTAGTACAAAAAGAGAAAAAGTATAACTGCTATTTATAGATTATAAGACTGTCTCCACTGAAAACTGTAGAAAATATTGGAATTAATAGTAATCATAAATAGAAAATAAATTGAAATTTCAATGCATCAGCATCAAGCGGACTCTGTCATAACTCTTAGGTGAAAGCAAAGGACACTGATAGGGAAAGAGGAGGTTCAGGTGGGCTAGACCAAGGAGGGAAGAAAATTGTTCTGCACTGGGGTGAACTTATAAGTACGGGTATGTGTGTTAGTTACCTAGTCCCTCCATAATAAAAAATAACAACTGGATGGCTTTAAAGAACAGAAATTTATTTTTTCATAGTTCAGTAGGTAGTAGTTCAAATTCAGGGCATGTCTTTAGTGGGAGGTCCTTCCTTGTCTACCTCAGCTTCTAGTAGATGCCAGCAATCATTTGTGTTCCTGGCCTTGTGGATGCATCTGTCTTCTTTGTCTGTCTTCCTTTTCGCCTGTTTGTGTCTGTGTGTATTCTGCTCCTTTTATAACTAAGAAGAGTTAGGCTTAGGACCCACCCTACATTGGTATGACCTCATTCACATAATAAAAGGAGGCCCCCTATTTCCAAACAAGGTCAGATTTACAGGTACAGGGGTTAGGATTTCCACATACATTTTGGAGGGACACAATTCAATCCCTAACAGTTGATTTACCAGATATTCTGGATTGAGAGTACTCGCATGAACAGCTGAGAGTGGTTCTAATTCTTTGCCACATTCGTTGGCTGAAACTTGTCTCAATGGTCACCCAAAGGAATGCTGGAGCAATTTATTGTGTAGGCCCTGGCCAACCATTCCTAAGCATGTCCATTGTGTGGAAAAACACCACTCCCATCACCGAAGCCTTGAGAAATTCATTGATAAGAATGGAATGGTGGTTGGAACCAGGAATTGTTTTATAGCCTAGATAACGTGGTGTAGCTGTTAGACATCCACATGGTGATGTCAGGTAATAAAACTTCACCCCACATGGAGATGTCAAGGATACTACCAACAGCTAATGGTCATTGAGCACCTACACTGGTACCAGGCACTTTCGTGCTTTTTCTTTCATATTTGCTTTTCATGATGGCCATATGAGGAACATATCAGTATAATGCATAAAGTGGTCAATACGGATTGTTAGGCTGACATTTGAATATATAAGTCTGGACCAGGAGGAGTTTCAATGGATGGAAGTATAAACCTCACGTCCTTAGCTACAAATAGACAGCGGTGAACTCACTGAGGCATCCTAGAGAGAGGGTGTCAATAGGGAGAAAGGGGTAAGTACTGAACCCGAGGGTACTCTGGTATCTAGAAGCCTGCCAGGTGAAGAGCAGCCAACAAAGCTCTCTGAAGTCCAGTGCGGTTCCTGGAGGGTTATCTGTCCTTTGTCTCTGTTACATTTCCCCAGTGCTCCTCCCACCTGCACTGGGTTGTCCCCTCCACAATGACAGGGACAGTGCGTACCTTTCACCACTGTATCTGCATAACATAGACTATTTCTGGCCCATGGAATATATTTACTGAATGAAAAATAAACAAAGGATAAGTGCATGAAATCATAGTTGATATCTTAGAATACATTAAGGGGCTTCCTGAGTAAGAGGGAGAAAAATTGATCAGGGCTGCTTCTGATATCATCTCTTAGGTGTAAAGAGTGTTAAACAATAGTTAAACAAAAAGATTTAAAGGCAGAGATGTATGTTAAAAAGATGTAAGTATAGCTTGAAGATTACTAGAAACACGCACATTTATTATTGCAACTATAGTCAAATTGCTAAAAACATACACTACATGCACACAGAATATTATAAAGTAATTTAATGGCCTCATTAAAAAAAAACTTTATCATGGGAAAGGGCTAATACTGAATGAAAATATCAGGATATAATCTTTGTTAATATACATAAATGTGTATTCTAATACACACATAAAACCAGTTGCCATTGAGTCAATTCTGATTCATGATGATTACCAAGTGTGCCAGAGTAGAACTGTACTCCATAGGGTTTTCAGTGGCTGAGTTTTCAGAAGTAGACTGCCAGACCTCTCTTTCATAGCACCTTTGGGTGGTCTTGAACTCCAACTTTCTGTCAGCACCTCAACATATTAACCATTTGCATCAACCAGGGTCTCTAATTCACATACATGCCAATATAAGCAAGGTAACAGACATACCAGAATGTTAATAATTTATTCTATGTCTTAGGTATGTTTTCTTGTTATTTATTGCATATGTTCCCATTGCTTCCAAGTTTTCAAGAAATAGAATGTACTTCTTCTATAAGCAGGAAAAATTCATGAGAGAATTTTAAGTAATAAAATAATTAACAGAAACAGAATGAGTAAATCTGTGGCAAGGCAGCCCATGAACCCAAGATTACAGTAACACTGGTATGAAAAGCAGAATTGAGGAGTCCTGAAGCTCAGTAGTCCCATGCATCCATCAGGAAAGAGGGAAGAGCAAATAAACAAGGAGAAAATACAGTAAGCCAGAGGAGTGGGAGGCCTCTGTTGTGGGCACAGTTTGAGATTATCCACTTTCATCATACAAACGTTTTTCTTATCCTGGATTTTAATGGTACTGTGTTATAAAAACAAATGATAAAATAAAGTATAATAAAAGAATAAATCTCATCAGCGGACTACTATCATTTTCCCAGCCACTGAGGAGGGCAGGAGACACACATGGGAAAGAAGATGGAGCAGTGTGAAGACTCACGTTAAGTGGGTCACGTTAAGAGAGTGTTTCTGAGACAGGCCTTAGCTGCTACCAGCTAGGGAAGTAGGCAGCCATGCAGGACCAAGCAGAAGAAACAGCACATTATTTCTGAGACCTACTCCAGCTCATAACAAATTATGAAGAACATTGGGAAGAATGAGAATTCCAGAACAGTTAATTGTGCTCATAAGGAACCTGTACATAGAACAAGAGAAAGTCATCTAAACAGAGCAAGGAATACTGGATGGTTTAAACTCAAGAAAGGTGTGCATCACCATTGTATCCATTCACCATACCTATTCAACCTGTATGCTGAGCAAATAATCCAAGAAGCTGGACTGTATGAAGAAGAATAAGGCATCAGGATTAGAGGAAGACTCATTAATAACCTGAGATTTGCATATGACACAACCTTCCTTGCTGAAAGTGAAGAGGCCTTAAAGCACTTACTGATGAAGATCAAGGACTACAGCCTTCAGTACGGATTACATCTCAACATAAAGAAAACAAAAATCCTAACAACTGGACCAATAAGCAACATCATGATAAAGTGAGAAAATGTTGACGTCATTAAGGGCTCCATTTTGCTTGGATCCACAATAAACACCCACTGAAGCAGCAGTCAAGAAATCAAACGACACATTGCATTGGGCAAATCTGCTGCAAGAGACCTCTTTAAAGTGTTCAAAAGCACAGATGTCACCTTGAAAACTAATGTGCGCCTGACTCAAGCCATGGTGTTTTACAGAATACCCTAAAGAACTATGGAGTAAAACCCTCTTATCGAAGGTAGAGTTTCTTTAGGAAGCACTGGGTGGGTGTGAGATTATTAAAAGGAGGATTGTGTGTGTACAGGAATGTAAACTTGAAAGCTAAACAAAGTGTGAGTCATGATTCTTATGAAGGGCTATTAGACTACTAAAAGTTAGGACTTCTATTCACCTTCTATGCCACTGATATTCCAAATACCTGCTTCCTTACCCATGGTGGACAGGTTTCAGAGAAGCTTTTTGAGGAAAACATACTAAGAAGTAAGGACTGGCAACCTATTTCAGAACATTAGTCAATGAAAACCCTATGGATCACAGCAAAATATTGTCTGATGTAGTATTGGAAGATGAGCCCTGTGATAGTTAAGGTTGTATATCAACTTACCTGAGTTATGATTCTCAGTGCTTTGGCAGTTGAGATGTAGTTTGGTAGCAATGTAGTGATGTAATCACCTCCATAATGAGATGTGATATACTATAATCACTTCCATGATGAGATCTGTTATTAGCAACCAGTCAGATGAAAGGGAATTCCCTTATGGGTGTGGCCTGTATCCAATATAGGTGGAATTTCTGGCAGTCTCAATGGGCTTTTGCTCGCTCTGGATCCTGCAGCTGGCTCCTGTTCATCTAAACTCCAGTTCTTGAGATTTAAGCTAGCAGCTTACTTGCATATCTTGGGATATGTCAGCCTCCACATCCTGTGAGACAGAGGTCTGCTGTCTGGCCTGCTGATTCTGGGTTTGCCAGCCGCTGCAGCTATGTGAGTCAGAAGAAATCTCCAGCTGGACCGACAGACTTAGGACTTTCTAGCCTCTACAACTGCATGAGCCATTTCCTTGATATAAATCTGTCTACATATATATTTATACACTTAACTGGTTTTGTTTCTCTGGAGAACCCTGCCTAGGACAAGCCCCTAGGTAGGAAAGCACTCAAAATACACAGTGTCCACAATAATGGACTAGAGTATACCAAAGATCATGAAGATAACTCAGGACCAGGTAACGTTTTGTTCTGTTGTACTTGGCATCACCATGAGTCAAAGCCAACTCAACAACAACTAACAACAACGAATTCATCAAAATACATCAATAAGAAAAGGAAAGTGTGACCCCAGAGTAGAAGTCCTTGGGTGGAGCAAATGGTTAAGTAACTACTAACAAAAAGATTGACAGTTTGAACTCACTCAGGATAGCCTTGGAAGAAAGGTGTGATGATCTGCTTCTGAAAGTTCACAGCCTTAAAAACACTATGGAGAGCAATTCTACTCTGCAACACATGAGGTCGTCATAAGTCAGAATCGACCCAATGGCAAGTGGTTAAAGTTATTTACAATACATACATCCTACTGAGGGCTTGGTTCCATAATATATAAAGAACAATGGAAAATTGATACAAAAAAAAAAAAAAGGAGACAGTTCAAGAAAGAAATAAGCAGGGCAGGGCCAAGATGGTGGAATAGACGCTTCCAGCAAGCTCTCTTACAACAAACACCCCAAAAAACGAGCGAAATGAGTATATTTATGACAAGCTAGGAGTCCTGAACATCAAAGGCAAGGTTAGAAAACGAACTGAGGGGCAGGGGGAGTAAGACACAGTTAAGAAGCAGAAAGGAATTACTGGAACTGAATCGCATGGAGCCCTCAGGCACCATTTCTGGGAGTGGCGGGCGGCAGCCTGGTACTAGTGTTCAGCCATAGTTTCCACAGGGAAAAGCAGCCAGCCACACAGCCTACTCACACCTCCAGAACCAGAGAAGAATGGTGATCTCTGCAAAAGCTAAGTACTAGCAATATTTTACTGCACCCCCCCCCCCACGTCCAAGCTGGATTCAGCAGCTGATTTCCCCGGGCCTGAAATAGGCACTGTTGAGTGCCTAGAGCCATCCACCCAGCCTTGGAGAAGAAATAAATTTGCAAATGGGGGAATAAAAATTTGCCAGCTCCACTAACCAGGGGAGCTCAGGACAGAAGCAGCTCCTGTCCAGGCATAAACAGTCCATGGACTTTGAGTACATTCCTCTCTGCATGGACATGTGTGGACCTATATCAGGAGAATAGGCTCTTGTTGGCAGAGAACAACTGTTTCAGCTGTGTGGCGGAGAGGTGGGTGTTCAATGTTTGACATTGCTTTGCCTATTAAACAGGGTCCTCACCCACCCACATCACGGGCCTAAGGACTGTTTGCTCCACTTAGGTCACCAAGCCACCTGCAACAGGGGACCAGGGATAACTGGTACCTCCCAGCCCTTACAACCAAAAATATGGGGTGCCAATGGTCAGTCTGCAGAACGCACCTACCTGTACACTCTGGAGTACAGGGTCATGCTTTCCTCAGAGACACTTGGGGGGTGATTCTCAGCTCCCTGCCTCATTCAGAGCGTGACACCCTGCTGCAACCAGATACCGGTACCTACACCAATCACCCAAGCCCCTCTACGACTGTAAGACAGAGCCTGTACCACACACTTGATGATCAGCTACCTGGACATCTGAGGTGAATTCATACAAGAAAACGAATGGGCTCCTGAGCTGATCTACTTGATAACAGCTCTAGCCCTATGGGGACAGGACATCAGAGCTCCAAAGGCAAAAATAACCAAAGCTAGCTCACTTAAGCAACCAGTTTGAGCATATCAAAACAAAACAAAGCAAGAAGGTATAACACAGAAAGCAAACATAAAATAAACTAATACGATAACTTATAGATGGCTCAGAGACAACAGTCAATATCAAGTTACATAAAAAAAGAGAGCATGTTCACCTCAACAAGCTCTCAAAACAGAGGATCAAGTGATCTTCAAGATGAAAGTGGCTTCCTGGACTTACCAGAGGCAGGATACAAAATAAGGCAACAGGAAGGAAATCAGGGAATATGCAGAACAAGCCAAGGAATGCACAGATAAAGCAGTTGAAGAAATTAAAAAGATTATGCAGTAACATAATGAAAAATTTAATAAGCAGGAAAAATCCATAGACAGAGAGAAATCAGAAATTCAGAAGACTAACAATAAAATTACAGAAGTAGACAAATCGATAAAAAGTCAGAGGATCAGAATTGAGCAAGTGGAAGGCAGAATTTCTGAACTTGAAGATGAAGCACTTGGCACCAATATATTTGAAGAAAAATCAGATAAAAGAATTTAAAAAAATGAAGAAACCTTAAGAATCATGAGTGACTCTATCAAGAGAAATAACCTACGAGTGATTGGAGTACCAGAACAGGGAGGGATAACAGAAAATACAAAAAGAATTGTTGAAGATTTGTTATCAGAAAAACTCCCTGATATTGTGAAAGATGAGAAGATATCTATCCGAGAAGCTCACAGAACTCCACATAAGGTAGAAGTTAAAAGAAAGTCACCAAGACGTACTATAATCAAACTTACCAAAAACAAGGATGAAGAGAGAATTTTGAGAGCAGCTAGGGATAAACGAAAAGTCACTTACAAAGATGAGCCAATAAGAATAAACTCGGACTACTCGGCTGAAACTATTCAGGCAAGAAGGCAATGGGATGAGATAAATAAAAACTTAAAGGAAAAAAAATGCCAGCCAAGAATCATCTATCCAGCAAAACTGTCAATCAAATATGAAGGCAAATTAGGACATTTCCAGATAAATAGAAGTTTAGGGAATTGGTAAAAACCAAACCAAAACTACAAGAAATACTAAAGGGAGTTTTTTGTCTAGAAAATCAATAATATCATGTATCCACCCAAGACTAGGACACTGGACAGAGCAATCAGAAGTCAACCAAGACATGCAAATCACAAAAATAAATCAAGAAAAAAAACCCACTAAAAACAGGGAAACAGTAATGTTATTATGTAAAAGAAGACAACACTAAAAGAATAAAGAGGGACTAAGAATTTTTTTTTTTTTAAGAAATGTAGTCATAGATCTTCTATATGGACAAGAAGACAAATGATACAAAAAAAAAGTTAGGTTTAAATTTAGAAAAATAAGGGTAAATAATAAGGTAACCACAAAGGAGACAAACTATCCTACACATCAAAATAAAATAATAATAATAAAAAAGATTCAGCAGAAAAAAAAACAACAACGAACATGAGGAAAGGACAATATATAAAGATAATCTACTCAGCATATAAAGTTAAGTGGGAAAGAAAACTGTCAACATCACACAAAAAGGGACTTCAAAATGATAGCACTAAACTCATAAAGATACCTATCCATAATTACTCTGAATGTAAATGGACTAAATGCACCAATAAAGAGACAGACAGTGGCAGAATGGATTAAAAAACACGATCCATCTGTATGCTGTCTAAAAGAGACACACTTTAGACTTAGAGACACAAACAAACTAAAACTCGAAGGATGGAAAAAAATATATCAAGCAAACAACAATAAAAAAAGAGCAGGAGTGGCAATATTAATTTCTGAAAAAATAGACTTTAAAGTGAAATCCATCCCAAAAGATAAGGAAGGACACTATGTAATGATTAAACAGACAATATACCAAGAAGATACAACCATATTAAATATTCATGCACCCAATGACAGGGCTGCAAGATACATAAAAAAAAAACTCCATCAGCATTGAGAACTGAGATAGACAGCTCCACAATAATAGTAGGAGACTTCAACACACTACTTTCGGTGAAGGACAGGGCATCCAGAAAGAAGCTCAATAAAGACGTGGAAGATCTAAATGTCACAATCAATCAACCTGACCTCCTAGATACAAACAGAACACTCCACCCAATAGTAGCCAAGTATACTATCTTTTCTAGTGCACATGGAACATTCTCTAGAATAGAAGACATATTAGGTCATAAAGCAAGCCTTTGCAGAATCCAAAACATCAAAATATTACAAAGCATCGTCCCTGACCATAAGACCATAAAAGTGGAAATCAATAACAGAAAAAGCAGGGAAAAGAAATCAAACACTTGGAAACTGAACAATACCCTGCTCAAAAAAGACTGGATTATAGAAGACATTAAGGATGGAATAAAGAAATTCATAGCATCCAATGAGAATGAAAATACTTCCTGTAAGAACTTCGGGACACAGTGAAACCAGTGCACAGAGGCCAATTTATATCAATAAATGCACACATCCAAAAGAAGAAAGGGGCAAAATCAAAGAATTATCCCTACAACTTGAACAAACAGAAAAAGAGCAACAAAAGAAACCCTCAGGCAAGAGAAGAAAACAAATAATAAAAATTAGAGCAGAGCTAAATGAAAGAGAAAACAGAAAAACAATTGAAAGAATTAACAAGGCCAAAAGCTGGTTCTTTGAAAAATCAACGAAATTGATAAACCACTGGCCAAACTGACAAAAGAAAAGCAGGAGAGGAATCGAATAATCTGAATAAGACATGAGATGGGCGATATTACAGCAGACCCAATAGAAATTAAAAGAATCAGATCACTATGAAAAATTGTACTCTAACACATCTGAAAACCTGGAAGAAATGGACGAATTCCTAGAAACTCACTACCTACCTAAACTAACAAAAACGGTAGAATAAGTAAATAGACCCATAACAAAAGAAAAACTTGAAAAGGTACCCAAAACTCCCAACAAAAAAAAAAAAGCCCTGGCCTGGATGGGTTCACTGCAGACTTCTACCAAATTTTCAGAGAAGAGCTATCACCACAACTACTAAAAGTATTTCAGAGCATAGAAAAGGACAGAATACTCCCAAACTCATTCTACGAAGCCAGCATATCCCTGATACCAAAACCAGGTAAAGACACTACAAAAAAAGAAAATTACAGACCTATATCCCTCATGAACTCAGATGCCAACATCCTCAACAAAACTCTAGACAATAGAATTCAACAACGTATGAAAAAAAAAATAATTCACCACAACCAAGTGGGATTCATACCAGTTATGCAGGGATGGTTCAACAGTAGAAAAACGATTAAAGTAATCCATCATATAAATAAAACAAAAGACAAGAATCAAGTGATTGATTGATGCAGAAAAGACATTTAACAAAGTTCAACATTGATTCGTGATAAAAACTCTCAGCAAAGTAGGAATACAAGGAAAATCCCTCAACATAATAAAGGGCTATTGGTAGCCAACATCATCTTATTGGAGGGAGCCTGAAAGCATTCCCTTTGAGTTTGGGAACCAGAGAAGGATGCCCTTTATCACCACTCTTATTCAACATTGTGCTGGAGGTCCTAGCCAGAGCAATTAGTCTAGATTAAGAAACAAAGGGCGGAGGGGAACAATTAGGCAGACTAGGTAGAAGCTACTGCTGATGTCTCTTGCAAGAAAGACTCGAAAAAACAAATGAATTGATTACATACATGACAATCTACGAACCCTGGCCAATGAAACACAGATCTAAGGAGTTGACCTGAGTGACAGGGGAGTGAAAAGCTGCACGCTGTTCAGCAACTGCTTCTGGAGCCGGTGTCCCGAGCCATAGCCTTGAGTTCTCGCGGTTCCCTGGTGCCAGAGTGGTGGGGCTGATCATGGCTTACTGAGACAGGGCAAGCATGAGACACAGCTCTAAGCCCCTGGAGTAACCTCAGTGGGGACCAAGCCAGCACACGCAGGCTGCACACCAAAGCTGCTGACAGGAGAACAAGGAAACACAGGGAACCAGTGACTGGTTTTGGAGCCTGGAGCGCACTGTCCCAGACAGAATACCTTGGAGCCGTGTTTTCGACTAAGAGCGGAGGAGCTGATCGTGGCTTCCTGAGACAGCGAAAGCATGGAATGCAGCCCTAATCTTCAGGGGCATTCTCGACCCAGCCAGTGCACACAGGATACACATCACTCTGGAATCTCAGATAAAACAGTTCTCACCAAACAAGATAAGTAACTTTGTCTATATTGCCACACTACTCTCTTCTGTCTACCTGATCCCTCCCCTCCCTGCCCCAGCTGGCTTCATCAACACTGGAATTTTCTGGGTCAGGGAGTGAAGTGTTCTGTGGGGGTTTTGTTTGTTTTTCTTCTTTTTCTAACCTATTCTCCTGGACTGAGAGAAAAATCCTTTCCTGACTTCCCTAAACTGGGAAAATAATACAGAACCAGCTGCAGCCAAGCATAAGAGATCCACAGTCTTTGGCTTTCATCCCTACAGGGAACCAGATGGCTATTATAAAGCAAAGGCAATTCTCATAGAGATCTGACTGTCATTGTTTTAGCTGAGGAGTGGAAAGGCAACTTTTGGAGGTCTGCTACCTCTCTACCTACTAAACAGAGCCCTCACTGATCCACAACAAGGAACTGACAGCTGAAGCTCCACCCACACCATCTAGCCACCTGCTAAAGGGGTCTGAGGATAGCGACGCCAAGAAATCTTCAGAGATACAACCATTGCATGCCTAAGGTACAGCTGCAGAGCCCACCCACCAGAGAGCGCGAGAGAATAGAGACACTCCTACTTCACTGGCACATGGAAGAAGGCTGTCAGAACCCTGTCCTCCTCGGAGCGTGACCCCCTTCTGCTATTAGAATCTGGTGCATACAACCATCACCACTACTCTTCTAAGTTAATAGGTGAGAGTCTACACCACACACTAGGTGACTCACTATCAGGGCACATAAGCTGATTGTATTAAAAAATACTGAAAGGACTCATGGGCTCATATACCTGGTAACAGCTCAAATCATCTGGTAATAGGACATAAGTGATTCAAAGGTTACAACAATCAAGATAGCACAATCTAGTAGCCCATCTGGGTGTACTGAAAGAAAACAAAACAAGAGGATAAGGCTCAGTTGGCAAATATAAAATAAATCATTAGAATATGTTACAGATGGCTCAGAGACAGCAGTCAATATGAAATCACATAAAGAAGGAGACCATGAGTCCTTCCACAAACCCCCAAATCAAAGGATCAAAATCTTTCCCAAATGAAGATACATTCTTGGAATTGCCAGATGTAGGATATAAAAAATTAATATACAGAATGCTTCAAGACATCAGAGATGACCTCAGAAATGAAATAAGGCAATCTACAGAAAAAGCCAAAGAACACACTGATAAAGCAATTGAAGAAATCAAAAAAGATTACTCAAGAACATAGTGAAAAAATTATTAAGCTGCAAGAATCCATTAAGAGACAGCATTCAGAAACCCAAAAGATTAACAATAAAATTACAGAATTAGGCAATTCAATAGGAAGTCAGAAGAGCTGAATCGAGGAATTGGAATTCAGAGTGGGGACGACGGAGGATGAGACAATTGACACCAATATTAAAAAAAAAAAATTTATAGTTGAAGAAAAATCAGATAAAAGAATTTAAAAAAATGAAGAAACCCTAAGAATCATATGGGACTCTATCGGAAGAATAACTTCCATGTGATTGGAGTTCCAGAACAGGGAGGGATAACAGAAAACACAGAAAGAATAGTTGAAGGTCTGTTGGCAGAAAACTTCCCTGGCATCAGGAAAGATGAAAGGATATCTATCCAAGATGCTCATCGAACCCCATACAAGATAGATCACAAAAGAAAATCACCAAGACATATTATCATCAAACTTGCCAAAACCAAAGACAAAGAGAAAATTTTAAAAGCAGCCAGGGATAAACAGAATGTCACCTACAAAGGAGAATCAATAAGTTCAGACTACTCTGCAGAGACCATGCAGGCAAGAAGACAATGGGATGACATATATAGAGCACTGAAGGAGAGAAACTGCCAGCCAAGGATCATATATCCAGCAAAACTCTCTCTCAAATGTGAGGGTGAAATTAAGACATTTACAGATAAATACAAGTTTAGAGAATTTGCAAAAGCCAAACCAAAGCTACATGAGTTACTAAAGGAAATACTTTGGTCAGAAAATCAATAATATCAGATACCAACACAACACAAGGTCACAGAATATCCTGATGTCAACTCAGATAGAGAAATCACAAAAACAAAATAAGATTGATTTAAAAAAAAATGCTCAAAACAGGGAATCATTGATGTCATTATGTAAAAGATTACCATAATCAAAAAAGTGAGACTAAATACAGGAGCCATAGATCTTCCATATAGAGAGGAAACCAAGGTGATATAGGATGATACAAGTTAGGTTTTTACTAAGAAAAATAGGGGTAAATATTAAGGTAACCACATAGATGCCTAACGATTCCATACTTCAGAATAAAAACCAAGATAAACATAATTGCTCAGCAAAAAATAAATTCAACTACTATGAAAAAGAGGAACACGCAATTTACAAAGAAAAACTTCTCAGCACAAAAAATTGAGAGGAAAAATGAAATTGTCAATGACACACAAAAAAGTCATCAAAATGACAGCACTAAACTCATAAAACTCATACTTATCTATAATTACGCTGAATGTAAATGGACTAAATGCACCAATAAAGAGACAGAGAGTCGAAGACTGGATAAAACAAAATTTGTCTATATGCTGCCTACAAGAGACACACCTGAGACTTAGAGGCACAAACTGAAAATATATCAAGCAAAGAACAATCAAAAAAGAGCAAGAGTGGCAATATTAATTTCTGACAAAATAGACTTTAAAGTTAAACCCACCACAAAGGATAAAGAAGGATACTACATAATGAATAAAGGGACAATTTACCCGGAAGATATAACCATATTAAATATTTATGCACCCAATGACAGGTCTGCAAGATACATAAAACAAACTTTAGGAGAATTGAAAGTGAGATAGACACACCCACAATTATAGTAGGAGACTTCAACACACCACTTTCGGTGAAAGACAGAACATCCAGTAAGAAGCTCAATAGAGACACGGAAGATCTAATAGCTACAATCAACCAACTTAACCTCATAGACTTATACAGAATAGTCCGCCCAACAGCCGCAAGTACACTTTTTTCTAGTGCACATGGAACATTCCCTAGAATGGATCACATATTAGGTCATAAAACAAACCTTTGTAGAATCCAAAACATCAAAATATTACAAAGCATCGTCTCAGACCATAATGCCATAAAAGTAGAAATCAATAACAGAAAAATCAGGGAAGAGAAATCAAATACTTGGAAACTGAACAATACCCTGCTCAAAAAAGACTGGGTTATAGAAGACATTAAGAAGGGAATAAAGAAATTGATAGAATGCAACGTGACGGAAAACAATTCCAAAAGCAGTGCTCAGAAGTCAATTTATTTCCATAAATGCACACATACATAAAGAAGAAAGAGGCAAAAGCAGAGAACTGTCCCTACACCTTGATCAAATGGAAAGAGAGCCACAAAAGAATCCATCAGGCACCAGAAGAAAACAAATAATGAAAACTAAAGCAGAATTAAATGAACTAGAGAACAGAAAAACAACTGAAAGAATTAACAAAGCCAAAGGTTGGTTCTTTGAAAAAAATTAACAAAATTGATAAACCATTGGCCAGACTGACTAAAGCAATACAGGAAAGGAAACAACCTGAATAAGAAATGAGATGTGCCATATCACAACAGACCCAACTGAAAATACAGAATCATGTTAGATTACTATGAAAAACTGTACTATAACAAATTTCAAAACCTAGAAGAAATAGATGAACTCCTAGAAACACGCTACCTACCTAAACTAACACAAACAGAAGTAGGACAACTAAATAGAGCTATAACAAAAAAAAAAGAGACAGAAATGGTAATCAAAAACTCCCCACAAAAAAAGCCCTGGCCCGGACGGCTTCACTGCAGAGCTCTATCAAACTTTCAAAGAAGAGTGAACACCACTAATACTAAAGGTATTTCAAAGCACAGAAAAGAATAGAACACTACCTAACTCATTCTATGAAGCCAGCATATCCCTGATAACAAAACCAGCTAAAGACAGCTCACAAAAAAGAAAATTACAGACCTATATCCCTCATGAACATAGATGCAAAAATCCTCAACAAAATTCTAACCAGTAGAATTCAACAACATATCAAAAAGTAATCCACCATGACCAAGTGGAATTTATACCAGGTATGCATAAAAAAAAAAAATTTATGCAAAGTTGATTCAATATTAGAAAAACAATTAATGTAATCCACCATATAAATAAAACAAAAGATGAAAACCACATGATCTTATCAATTGATGCAGAAAAGGCATTTGACAAAGTCCAACACCCATTTATGATAAAAACTCTCAGTGAAATAGGAATAGAAGGAAAATTCCTCAACATAATAAAGGGGATTTATACAATGCCGATAGGCAACATCATTCTAAATGGAGAGAGCCTGAAAGCATTTCCTCTGAGAACAGGAATCGGACAAGCATGCCCTTTATCACCGCTATTATTCAACATTGTGTTGGAGGTCCTAGCCAGAGTAATTAGGCTACATAAAGAAATAAAGGGCATCCGGATTGGCAGGGAAGAAGTAAAAATATCTCTTTTTGCAGATTACACGATCTTATACACAGAAAACCCTAAGGAATCCTCAAGAAAACTACTGAAACTAAGAGTTCAGCAGAGTATCAGGTTACAAGATAAACACACAAAAATCAGTAGGATTCCTTTACATCAAGAAAAAGAACATCAAAGAGGAAATCAGAAAATCAATACCATTCACTATAGCCCCCAAGAAGATAAAATACTTAGGAATAAATCCTACCAAAGATGTAAAAGACCTATACAAAGAAAACTACAAGGTACTACTGCAAGAAACCAAAAGGGACCTACATAAGTGCAAAAACATACCTTGCTCATGGATAGGAAGACTTAACATTGTAAAAATGTCTGTCCTACCAAAAGCCATCTATATATACAACGCACTTCCGATCCAAATTCCAAAGACATTTCTTAATGAGATGGAGAAACAAATCACCAACTTCATATGAAAGGGAAAGAAGCCCCGGATAAGTACAGCATTACTGAAAAAGAAGAACAAAGTGGGAGGCCACACTCTACATGATTTTAGAACCTATTATACAGCCACAGTAGTCAAAACAGCCCGGTACTGGTACAACAACAGACACATAGACCAACGGAACAGAATTGAGAATCCAGATATAAATCCATCCATATATGAGCAGCTGATATTTGACAAAGGCCCAGTGTCACTTAATTGGAGAAAAGATAGTCTTTTTAACAAATGGTGCTGGCATAACTGGATATCCATCTGCAAAAAAAATGAAACAGGACCCATACCTCACACCATGCACAAAAACTAACTCCAAATGGATCAAAGACCTAAACATAAAGTTTAAACGCTAGAGATCATGGAAGAAAAAATAGGGACAACATTAGGAGCCCTCATACAAGGCATAAACAGAATATAAAACATTACTAAAAAAGACGAAGAGAAACCAGATACCCAGGAGCTCCTAATAATCAGATACCTATGCTCATCTAAAGACTTCACCAAAAGAGTAAAAAGACCACATACAGACTGGGAAAAAATTTTCAGTGACGACATCTCTAACCAGTGCCTGATCTCTAAAATCTACATTATTCTGCTAAAACTCAATCACAAAGAGACAAACAACCCAATTAAAAATTGGGCAAAGGATATGAACAGACACTTCACTAAACAAAACATTCAGGCGGCTAACCGATTCATGAGGAAATGCTCTCGATCATTAGCCATTAGAGAAATGCAAATTAAAATTACAATGAGATTCCATCTCACTCCAACAAGGCTGGCGTTAATCCAAAAAACACAAAATAGTAAATGTTGGAGGGGCTGCGGAGAGATTGGAACTCTTATACACTGCTGGTGGGAATGTGGAATGGTAACACAACTTTGGAAATCAATTTGGCGTTTCCTTAAAAAGCTAGAAATAGAACTACTGTACGACCCAGCAATCGCACTCCTCGGAATATACCCTAGAGAAATAAGAGCCCTTACATGAAGAGATATATGCACACCCATGTTTATTGCAGCACTGTTTACAATAGCAAAAAGATGGAAGCAACCAAGGTGCCCATCAACGGATGAACGGATAAATAAATTATGGTATATTCACACAATGGAAAACTCCGCATCGATAAGGAACAGTGATGAATCTGTGAAACATTTCATAACACAGAGAAACCTGGAAGGCATTATGCTGAGTGAAATCAGTCAGTTGCAAAAAGACAAATATTGTATAAGACCACTATTATAAGGTCTTGAGAAATAGTTTAAACTAAGAAGAACACATTCTTTTGTAGTTATGAGAATGGGGAGGGAGGGAGGGTGGGAGAGTGGTATTTACTAATTAAGTAGTAGATAAGAACTACTTTAGGTGAAGGGAAGGACAACACTCAATACAGGGGAGGTCAGTACAACTGGACTAAACAAAAAGCAAAGAAGTTTCCGGGATAACCTGAATGCTTAGAAGGTCAGCGAAGCACACGCAGGGGTTTGGGGACCATGGTTTCAGGGGACATCTAAGTCAATTGGCAAAATAAAATCTATTAAGAAAACATTCTTCATCCCACTTTGAAGTGTGGCGTCTGGGGTCTTAAAGGCTAGCAAGCAAACATCTAAGTTGTATCAATGAGTGTCAAACCACCTGGATAGAAGGAGAATGAAGAACACCAAGGACACAAGGTAATTACAAGCTGAAGAGACAGAAAGGGCTACATGAACTAGGGACTACATCATCCTGAGACTAGAAGAACTAGGTGGTGCCCAGCCACAACCGTTGACTGCCCTGACAGGGAACACAACAGAGAACCCCTGAAGGAGCAGGAGGACAGTGGAATGCAGGCCCCAAACTCTCATAAAAAGACCAGACTTAATGGTCTGACTGAGACTAGAAGGACCCTGGCGTTCATGGTCCCCAAACATTCTGTAGGCCCAGGAGAGGAACCATTCCCGAAGCCAACTTGTCAGACATGGATTGGACTAGACAATGGGTTGGAAAGAGATGCTGATGAGGAGTGAGCTACTTGCATCAGGTGGACACTTGAGGCTATGTTGGCATCTCCTGTCTGGAGGGGAGATGGGAAGGCGGAGGGGGCTAGAAGCTGGCGAAATCGACACAAAAAGAGAGAGTGGAGGGAGGGAGGGGGCTGTCTCATTGGGGGAGAGTAATTGGGAGTATGTAGTAAGGTGTATATAAGTGAGAGACTGACTTGATTTGTAAACTTTCACTGAAAGTACAATAAAAAATATTAAAAAAAAGAAACAAAGGGCATACAGATTGGCAAGGAAAGAGTAAAAGTATCTCGATTTGCATATGACACGATCTTAAACAGAGAAAACCCTAAGGAATCCTCAAGAAAACTACTGAAACTAATAGAAGAGTTCAGCAGAGCATCAGGATACAAGATAAACATACAAAAATCAGTTGGATTCCTCTACACCAACAAAAAGAATATTGAAGAGGAAATCATCAAATCAATACCATTTACAGTAGCCCCCAAGAAGATAAAATACTTAGGAATAAATCTTAAGTTAGATGTAAAAGATTTATACAAAGAAAACTACAAAATACTTCTGCAAGAAACCAAAAGAGACCTACATAAGTGGAAAAACATACCTCGCTCATGGATAGGAAGACTTAACATTGTAAAAATATTTGTTCTACCAAAAGTCATCTATAGATTTAAAGGAATTCCGATCCAAATTCCAACGACATTTTTTAATGAGATGGAGAAACAAATCACCAACTTCATATGGAAAGGAAAAAGGACCCCGATAAGTAAAGCATTACTGAAAAAGAAGAACAAAGTGGGAGGTCTAACTCTACCTTATTTTAGAACATATTATACTGCCTCAGTAGTCAAAACAGCCTGGTACTGGTATGACAACAGATGTATAGACCAATGGAACAGAATTGAGAATCCAGGTATAAATCCATCCACATATGAGCAGCTGATATTTGACAAAGGCCCCAAAACAGTTAAATGGGGTAAAGAAAGCATTTTTTAAAAATGATGCTGCCATAACTACATATCCATCTGCAAAAAAATGAAACCAGACCCATACCTTACACCATGCACAAAAACGAACACAAAATGCATCAAAGACCTAAATATAAAATCGAAAACAACAAAGATCATGGGAGAAAAAACCGGGACAATGTTGGGAGCTTTCATACATGGCATAAACAGTATATAAAACATTTGTAACAATGCAGAAGAAAAACTAGATAACTGGAAGCTCCTAAAAATCAAACACCTAGCTCATCCAAAGTCTTCACCAAAAGAGTAAAAAGATTATCTAGAGACTGGGAAAAAGTTCTTAGCTATGAAATTTCTGATCAGCACCTGATCTTTAAAATCTACTTGATATTACAAAATCTCAACTACAAAAAGACAAATAGCCCAATTTAAAAATGGGAAAAATATGAACAGGCACTTCACTAAAGAAAACATTCAGGTAGCTAACAGATCATTAGCCATTAGAGAAATCCAAATCAAAACTACAATGAGATTCCATCTCACTCCAACAAGGCTGGCATTAATCCAAAAAGCACAAAATAATAAATTTTGGAGAGGTTCTGGCGAGGCTGGAACACTTATACATTGCTAGTAGGATTGTAAAATGGTACAACCATTTTGGAAATCGATTTGCCGCTTCCTTAAAAAGCTAAAAATAGAACTACCATACAATCCAGCAATCCCACTCCTTGGAATATATCCTAGAGAAATAGGAGCCTTTACACGAACAGATATATGCACACCCATGTTCATTGCAGCACTCTTTACAATAGCAAAAAGGTGGAAGCAACCAAGGTGCCCATCAATGGATGAATGGACAAATAAATTATGGTATATTCACACAATGGAATACTACGCTTCGATAAAGAATAGTGATGAAACTGTGACACATTTCATAACACGGAGGAATCTGAAAGGCATTATGCTGACTGAAATATTGTATAAGACCACTATTATAAGAGCTGGAGAAACTGTTTAAACAGAGAAGAAAATATTCTTTGATGGTTAGGAGAAGGGGGAGGGAAGGAGGGCAGAAGAGAGGTATTCACTAATTAGATAATAGAAAAGTACTTTAGCTGATGGGAGAGAAAACACACAATACAGGCGAGGTTAGCACAACTGGACTAAACCAAAAGCAAAGAAGTTTCCTGAATAAACCGAATGTTTCGAAGTCCACCGCAGCAGGGGTGGGGTTTCGGGACAATAGTTTCAGGGCATATCTAAGTCAAGTGGCATAATAAAATCTATTAAGAATACATTCTGCATCCCACTTTGGAGAGTGGCATCTGGGGTCCTCAACCTTAGCAAGTGGCCATCTAAGATGCATGAATTGGTCTCAACTCTCCTGGATCAAAGGAAAATTAATAACACCAAGGACTTAAGGTAATTCCGAGCCCAAGAGACAGAAAGGGCCACATTAACCAGAGACCACATCAGCCTGAGACCAGACGAACTAGATGTGCCCGGCAAGAAGTGATGACTGCCCTGACAGGGAACAAACACAGCAGAGAACCCCTGAGGGAGCAGGAGAACAGTGGGATGCAGACCCCAAGTTCTCATAAAAAGACCAGACTTAATGGTCTGACTGAGAGTAGAAGGACCCTGGTGATCACAGCTCCCAGACCTTCTGTTGGCCCAGGGCAGGAGCCATTCCCAAAGCCAACCTTTCAGACATGGATTGGACTGGACAATGGGTTGGAGAGGGATGCTGGTGAGGAGTGAGCTTCTTGGATCAGGTGGACACTCGAGACTATGTTGGCATATCCTGTCTGGAAGGGAGATGAGAGGGTAGAGGGCATTAGAAGCTTGTGGAATGGACACGAAAAGCTAGAGTAGGAGGAGGGAGTGGGCTGTCACATTAGGGGGAGAACAATTGGGAGCATGTAGCAAGGTAGAGATAAGTTTTTCTGTGAGAGACTGACTTGATTTGTAAACTTCCACTTAAAGCACAATAAAAATTAAAAAAAGAAAGAAGCAAATATTTAAACTCTCTATAAAAGGTGATAACTATATCACCAACAAATATATGAAAAGGGACTAAACTTCTTTAGTTATTAGAGAAATTCGAATAAAATGTCATAATGTGATATACATACCAGAATGGCTAAAATGAAAAAGATGGATAATGGAAACTAGGGGGTAGAACATGGAGCAATTGCAACTACTGTTGGTGGGAGTGGAAATTGGTACAACCACTTAAAAATCTAATTGACCGCATTTACTAATGCTGCGAACATACATATATTCTATGAACCAGCAATACTACTTCTACATAAATACCCATTAGAAATGGGTACATATGCTCACCAAAAGACATATACTTGTAAGCATCCTCCAAGGAACAAAGACGCTCCTTATGAATGCCCAACTTTTGAGGCCTTATTCCTAGTGCGTTGTACGGTGAAGTCCATACATACTGATATGTGTGTGTCGAAAAGTCTAGAGATCCCTGTATACTCAATCACCTCATATGCATGTGAAAGCTGGACAATGAATAAGAAGAATCGATGCCACTGAATTATGGTGTTGGAAAGAATTATAGGGTATACCATGGACTGCCAGAAGAATGAACAAATCTGTCTTGGAATAAGTACAGCCAGAATGCTCCTTACAAGCAAGGATGGCGAGAATTCATCTCACATGCTTTGGACATATCAGTGGTTGGAACCATTTCCTGGAGAAGGATATCATGCTTGGTAAAGTAGGGGTCAGCAAAAAAGAGGAAGACTCTCAACAAATGAGATGGATTGACAGGCTAGCTGTAACACTGGGCATAAATCCGAGTAATAGTCACATTAACTGGTCTTCCTTCTTAACAGCTTTGTACTTCAGGATAGATCTTGAAATGTTCCTTTGATGATGAATGCAATGCCATTCCTCTTCAATTTGTCATTCTTGGCATAGTAGACCATATGAGTTTCTGATTCAAAATGGCCAATGTCAGTCCGTTTCAGCTAATGCCTGGGATATTGATCTTTATGCACTCTGTTTCATTTCTGATGATTTCCAATCTTTGTAGATTCATACTTCATACATTCGATGTTCCAATTATTAATGGATGTTTGCAGCTGTTTCTTGTCATTTTGAGTCGTGCCCCATCAACAAATGAAGGTCCTGAAAGCTTGATTCCATCCACATCATTAAGGTTGACTCCACTTTGAGGAGATAGCTCTTCCCCAGTCATATTTTGAGTGCCTTCCAATCTGAAGGGGTCATCTTCTGGCACTATCTCAGACAATGTTCTGCTGCTATTCATAAGGTTTTTACTGGCTAACTCTTTTTCAGATGTAGACCACTTGGTTCTTCTTCCTAGTCAGCCTTAGTCTGGAAACTCCACTTAAACCCGTCTGTCAATGATGAGTCTGCTGGTATTTGAATACCGGTGCCATAGCGTCCAGCATCACGGCAATATGTAAGCCCTCAGAGGACAACAAACTGTGTTGTTGGAGCAAGGTTTAAAAAAAAAGAAAAAAAGGTATACGGGGGCTTAATTGTATTTACTTGCTAATCTGTGGTGTCTCCCTTTGTCTGTCATTTTATGGTACTAAGGCGGCTTGCATATTGTTGTGATGCTGGACGCTATTCTATTGATCTCTCAAATATCAACAGGGTTACCCATTGTCTTAGGCTGGGTAGAAGCAATATCAGTAAAACATATAAATACATATGCAGAGAGAGATTTATATTGAGGAAGTGGCTAACGTGGTTGTAGATGGTGGAATGTCTCAAGTCCATAGTTTACAATACAGGCTTCTCCTGACTCATGTTGCTACAGGGGCTGGCCAACCCAAGATCGGCAGGCTGGAGAGCAGGCTGTGAAGATTGAGGAATCCCAAGATTGGCAGGCAAGACTGCAGGAGCTGCTAGCTCAACTCTCAAGAACCAGAGTCAGACGAACAGGGGCCAGCTGCAGGATTCTGAATGAGAAAATTCCCACAAGCCCTGCCAGAATATCCACTTATAGTCAATGTACGCTACATGCCCAAGGAAACTCCCTTTCAACTATTTGGCTACTCACGGCAGATTCCATCAAGGAGGTGATTCCCCCTTAAAAAATCTTATCATGGGAGTGATCACAACATCATATGACTGTCAAACCACAGAGAATCATGGCCCAGCCAAGTTGACACACAACCCTAACCATGACACCCATGGTGGACAGGTTTCCACAGAGCTTCCTGGCTAAGACAGACTAGGAAGAAGGACCTGGCGGTCTACTTGTAAAAAAAAATTGGACATTGAAAACCTTACGAATAGCAGTGGAACACTGATAGAGTGCTGGAAGATGAGCCCCTCAGTTTGGAAGGCACTCAAAATTTGCCTGAGGAAGAACTGCCTCTTCAAAGTAGAGTGACCTTAATGACATAGATGGAGTAAAGCTTTCTGGACCTTCATGTGCTGATGTGGCATGACTCAAAATGAGAACAAACAGCTGCAAACATCCATTAATAATCAGAACATGGAATGAACAAAGTATGAATCTAGGAAAATTGTAAGTTGTCAAACAATGACATAGAACACATAAAGATCGATATCCTCGGCATTAGTGAGCTGAAATGGAATGGTATTGGCCATTTTGAATCTGAAAATCACATGGTCTACTATGCTGGGAATGACAGATTAGAGAGTAATGGAATCGAACTCATGGTCAAAAAGAATATTTCAAGATCTATCCTGAAGTACAATGCTGTCAGTGATAGGGTAATATCCATATGTCAACAAGGATGACCACTTAATTAGACTATTATTCAAATTTACCCACCAACCACGAATGCCAAAGGTGAAGAATGGAAGATTTTTACTAACATCAGCAGTCTGAAATTGATCAAACATGCAATCAAGGTGCATTGTTAATTACTGGTGATTGGAATGTGAAAGCTGGAAACAAAGAAGAAGGATCAGTAGCTGAAAATATGGCCTTGGTGATAGAAATGATGCTGGAGACCCCATGATAAAATTTTGCAAGACCAATGAGTTCTTCATTGCAAAAACCTTTTTTCAATGACATAAATGAAGACTATACACGTGGACTTTGTCAAATGGAATACACAAGAATTAAATTGAGAACATTTGTGGAAAGAGAGGATGGAAAACTCAGTATCATCAGTCAGAACAAGGCCAGGGGCTGAATATGGAACAGGCCCTCAGTTGCTTATATATAAGTTCATGTTGAAGCTGTAGAAAATTAGAACAGGGCCATGAGAACCTAAAAATGATCCTGAGTACATGCCATCTGAATTTAGAAACTATGTCATGAATAGATTTGACTCATTGAATGCCAATGACTGAAGACCAGAGGAGTTGGGGAATAACATCAAGGACATCATACATGAAGAAAGCAAAAGATCATTAAAAAGAAAGGGAAGAAATAAAAGGCCAAAATGGATGTTAGAAGAGGCTCTGAAACCTGCTTTTGAACTGCAAGTAGCTAAAGCAAAAGGAAGAAATGATGAAGTAAAAGAGCTGAACAGAAGATTTCAAAGGGCAGCTTGAGAAGATGGAGTAAAGTATCATAATGACATGTGCAAAGACTTTGAGTTTGAAAACCAAAAGGGAAGAACATGCTCAGCATTTCTGAAGCTGAAAGAAATGAAGAAAAAATTCAAGCCTCAACTTGCAATATCAAAGGATTCTATGAGCAGTATATTGAATGACAGAAGAAGCTTCAAAAGAAGAAGGAAGGAATACACAGAATCACTGTACCAAAAAGAATTGGTCAACATTTAACCATTTCAGGAGTTAGCATATGATCAAGAACCGATGGTACTGAAGGAAGAAGTACAAGCTGCACTGAAGGCACTGGCCAGAAACAAGGCTCCAGGAATTGATGGAATATCAATTGAGGTGTTTCAACAAACGGATGCAGAGCTGTAGGTGCTCACTCGTCTATGTCAAGACATTTGGAAGACAGCGTCCTGACCAACCAACTGGAAGAGTTCCATATTTGTGCCCATTCCAAAGAAAGGGACCCAAAAGAATGCAAAAATTATCAAACAATATCATTAATATCACATGCAAGTGATATTTTGCTGAAAGTCATTCAAAAACATTTGCAGCAGTACATCAACAGGGAACTGCCAGAAATTGAAGCCAGATTCAGAAGAGGATGTGAAACTAGGGATATCATTGTTGATGTCAGGTAGATCTTGGTCGAAAGTAGAGAATATCAGGAAGACCTGTGTATTAGTGACTATGCAAAGGCATTTGACTATGTGGATCATAACAAATTATGGATAACATTGCTAAGAATGGGTATTCCAGAACACTTAATTGTGCTCATGAGGAAGCTCTACATAGCCCAAGAGGCATTCAAAGGGATATTGCTTGGTTTAAAGTCAGGAAAGTGTGTATCTGGATTCTATCCTTTCACCATACTCATTCAATCTGTATGCTGGACTATATGAAGAAGAATGGGGCATCAGGATTGGAGGAAGACTTGTTAACAATCTGAAATATGCAGATGACACAAGCTTACCTGCTGAAAGCGAACAAGGCTACAGTATGGATTGCAACTCAACATAGAGAAAACAAAAATCATCAAAACTGAACCAATAAGGAGCATCACGATAAACAGAGAAAAGACTGAAGTTGTAGAGGATTTCATTTTACTTGGATCCACAATCAACACCCAGGAAAGCAGCTGTCAAAAAAAATCAAACGTCTTATTGTATTGGGCAGATTGGCTGCAAAAGAGTTCTTTAAAGTGTTCAAAAGCAAAGATGACACTCTGAGGTCTAAGGTGGGCCTGACCCAAGCCATGGTATTTTCATTCGCCTTATACGCATGCAAAAGCTGGGACAATGAATAAGGAAGGCCGAAGAAGTATTGACACCTTCGAATTATGGTGTTGGCAAAAAATATTGAATATACCATGGACTACCAGAAGTGGAAACAAATCTGTTTTGGAAGAAGTACACCAGAGTGCTCTTAAGAAGCGAGGATGGCGAGGCTCCGTCTCACGTACTTTGGACATGTTATCAGGAGGAACCAGTCCCTGGACAAAGACATCGTGCTTGTTAAAGTAGAAGCTCAGCAAAAAAGAGGAAGTTCCTCAATGAGAAGGATTAACACAGTGACTGCAACAGTGGGCTCAAACATGGTGACAGCTGTGAGGATGGTGCAGGACTGGGCAGTGTTTCCATCTGTGGTCCATAAGGTCAGTATGAGCTGCAACTGATTAGACCCGCCTAACAACAACAACACAACAGCAACAATGTATGGAGAGCAATTTCACATGGGTTTCACTACGTCTTTGATGTGGTGGTTGACAGGTGAAATTGTGCACTGTAGATTAGTGGGAAGGCACAACTGGACCCATACATAACCTTGCTTATTGGGTCACAGGCTGTGACAGTAATAATTCCTGCTTAGGAGAATTTGAAAGCTGTTCATTGTGGACGTGTGAGGGACTCCGAAATACTTGCAGAAATTTCCAAGTGGGTGGGGTGCTCTAGTGTGAGCATCGGGAGGAATGGACCCCACGTGTGCTTTACATCCTCTGCAGATTATGATGCAATCAAACATTCCCTTTTCACTGTCTTGCAAATTGTAAGAGAACAGGGGGAATTTTTAGGCAGGATGCTTTCAAAACACATGACAAGAAAATTTATTGAGACATTAAATTCAAAATAAAATTTTCCTATATTTTTCTTCCTTGCCTGTCTCATTTCAAGGAGGTAGTTGGACTCACAGGGTTGAACCTCTGAAACTTTGAGACTCTGAAGAGCCTGTTGTAAAAGCCTCAGCTCACTGGAGTAATCACACTGTGTGAACTGAAGCCCAGGGGAGGGGTGAGGGTCGGATAGCAGAGTCCTAGAAATAGGAAAGGGGTTGGCCCTGCTTCTTGATAGTGCCCTGGGGTAGATGGCAGCACCTCAAAGGATAATGCAGGCACATAGGTACACAAACCCCATCATGGTGTTCGCAGCCCTGCCAAGGTTCTCCTGCTTCAGCTAGGAATGGACGGAGCAGAGCCAATACTTCTAGAGAAATCACCCACGTAGGCTGGGGCAATGGGTGTTTTGAAGCCTGTCTCCAAACCTTGGTCCTTCATTAGACCCCAGGAATTATTGCATATTTGGGTGAGGAGGAAACCTAAAAATAAGTAAGGTTAAAATCCACCCCCCCCCACCCCCCCAATTCTGTAAGCCGTCAGCTCTGAGCTGGAATTCGGTTTATTTAAAGAAATATCATGCTTTTTTTCACATATTATTTTGTGCAGATTCACACTTATGATTCATATTATTCATTTATCCATTAAGTCAACGAAGATCTACTGTATACTGACTACATGTCAGACCCTATGCCATGTACTCTTGATGACAAAATAACTCAGAGAAGGTCCCTCATTGCCTGATCAGAGAAAGATCCAAGGTAACAGTTGTATCAGTTATGTATTGCTGTGTAACAAATGACTCCAAAATGTAGTGCTTAAAAGCAAAACCATTTACTAAGCGCATAGTTATTCCAGTTGTCAACTTGGGGATCTTCCTATCTGGGCCAGGCACAGTGACTCCCAGCAGGGATTCCTCATGCGTCTACAGTTCGCTTCCAGGTGAGCTAGGAGCCATTTCGTCTAAAATCAACTCAGTGAAACTGCTGGATCCTCTCTCCAATGGTCTCCCATCATCCAGCAGGCTGGCCTGGGTCTGTTCCCATGGGTTCTCAGGCTTTAAGAGCAACAAAAGGGCAAGTCTCAATGCAAAGTCTTTTCAACTCTCTCCTTGTGTCTGGTTTACTACTATCCTAATGGCCAAAGCAACCCTAAGGTCAGCCTCAACTGAGGGTGCAGAAAGACTCCTGTTGCTGATGAAAGGCGCTCCAGAGTCTCACAGAAGGCATGGACACAGAGAGAGGAAGAATGTGTAGACCTTTCTAAAACCATCTGTGGCAAGTAAATGGAATTGTGTTTTATGTGGTGGTAAAGGGCATCTTGAATACAAAGGCGTACAGAGCAAGAAGCGGACAAGTTTACCAGAAGAGTCAGGGGAGATCTCAACTAGGAAGTGATGCCTGAGTCAAGTTGGGAATATGATTGGATAGTTAAGGGATGACAAAGGCCCAGAATCCAGGAAACCCCAAGAATTCTCTAGAGGCTTCAGTACAAGGTGAGGGATGGCTTGATGAGAAAATTCTGAGGAGACAGAGTGAAGCCAGTGGAGCATTTGTCAACAGGCTCAGAATATCTTTTGCTCTGTTTTCCAACCAGTCCTCCCTCCTGTATAGTTTGGAGTCACACAAAGCGAGCCCCTAGAGTATTCGTGTTGAAATTTCTATTTTCCACCGAGAAGTCAGCACTTCCCTCACCACCACCCCAACTTTCCTAATTTCTTCCATAATAGATCTCCCCATTTCCAGGATCTTTTTCTAAATGGCATCCAAAACAAAAACAGAGTCTGGAAGAAGCAGAGGTCATGGCCTTTCCCAAGTCAACTCCTAAACCTCCTATTCTGGCTGCATAAAAGTCCTGAGTCTTAGTGCTTTTTGATGAGGTCATGAGCCTAACCTGTTCCAACAAGGTCAGTTCTCTTCACCACATACTTCACCAGGGAGAGTAGGCCAGCAGATGGGAAGGGAGACAACATCTTCTAGTCAGAGGGAGCAGCCTGTGTGAAGCCTCAGAGGCTAAGGAGACCTGAGAAGGATGCAGAGTGGATGTTGTATGACCAGGGCTGGAGAGACGATTCAAACTGAGTTAAATGAGAGGATTTGGTGGAAGCAACTGCCCATCACACTATTTTCATTCCCTGTATGCTATCTCTCCCTCCCAAGGGATGGTAACCTCTTTGAGTGCAGGGAAAAGTTTTAATTCATTTTTAATATATAATCTCCCTCCTCCCAGTCCCCAAGCCCCTACTTCAACTGTTGCCATATTTTTGTTGTTGCCCAGCTTTGCTTCAAACTGGGCCCATAGAACTGAGCAGTGACAACTATGATGTCACACAAGGGCTATGGAAGTCTTGGTGCTCACTCAGATGTCAACTGCTCTTTGGAGAGGGTGTCGATCTGAGGTCTCCTGCAGGAGAGTGTCTTTAGATAGCAAATTACGGAAATTCAGGACTGCAGCAGAATCTCCAAGTCATGAAAGATTCAGATATCATCAGTAACTGGGAGGAGGGATAGAGATCCTTCAGAATACCATTATTTTTGGACATCTTCACCCAGACAGAATGAATCAGTGATAAAAGAAAAAGAGGCCTTTCTCTAAGACTCTAAATAAGGGTGGGAGGAAAAATCTCCCAGATGGATAAGAGCTAGTGAACTAAAAAAAAAAAAAAAAAAAACAAAAAAACTAGGGGACCTGATTTCCACAGAAAAGGGAGCCATGAGAGGACAAGATGAAGGATTTGAGGTGAACAGATAGGGTCATAGGAGGACTGACCTAAGAAAACATTTCCTGTCATTTAGTAGATAATTACCCAAAGTTTATAATGTCAATAAGAAATGCAGGAATAAATCAATGATCAAACTAAGGATTCTGAGAAATTTCTGGAATAAGTGCAGAAAAAATACTCAATTGTTCTGGCCTTCAAACCTGATGGAAAGGAAGGAAGCCAGTGGACAACTGGGACAGAGAATGTAGGATTGAGGAAAGGGTGGTTAGGGAAAAGTGTATTGCATTATTATATTTTCTAATGAGATGGAATTAACATACTATGTGAAGAACTAAGAAAATTTTCAAGAGGTTCTAGGAGTGGGTGGTGTGAAGAAGCACAGGGCCCACATCATTGTAAGCTATGTAGCCCCAGCCTGTTAAGGCAGAAGAAGATCTTTCAGACTCCTTCCCTAGACCCAGGAACTCATCTTCTCCTCCTATGTCTCCTCCCCACCTCTCCCCAAGGGCCTAACAATCCCTCACAGCAAAGATAGCTACAGGATACAATTTTTTACATTCCTACTTGACTTAACCTGAGCTTCATCTAGGATTACTAATTTCCCACTGTATCATAGGCCAGTTTTGTTGCTCTCCCCATTGCCATTATCTCTGCTGCCCCCTAGCCTATGCTGCCCTTCACTGGCCCTGCTTCCTGCTCCTTCCTGGTTTTCTGACACCCTCTTGACAAGTCCCCCATCCCATCTTCTGTCAGTCCCTGGAGCTTCCACTCCCCTCCCAAACTGCTTCTATTCATTTCTTCATTAACTCACCAATCCTTCCTTCATATTCAGAAATGTACACAGACCCTTAGGCTGACATTACAACACACCAAGACACACTCAGGTGAGGTTCTTGTGTGTTGTCCACCTGAGGTTTGTGGCATCAAAACTCTCAGAAATGGACATCTGTTTCTGCCTCACCCTGAAGGAGTGCTTCTCATAACATGGTAAGGGTCTTCTGTTCAGAAAAAGGCAATTTTAACCTTCTACCCTGGGTTGTTAAGGATACAAGGAGAAGCTTTATATATGTATAAAATACAAATTATTCTAAGTATGCTTCCTCCTATAAAAACCCTTCCCTTAAAAGAAGGCTGAAAAGAGTTTAAAAAGTGATGACAATTTCTCCTGTTTCACTGTTTACACTCTAAATCTATTATGAAAATCACTTTCATAGAAAATGTCTCTCAGAGAAGTCATGTGTGATTATGAAAGTTCACACAAATGAGGTCATTTTCATGTTCCAAAGGAACAATTTCATTTGGCATGCAACAAATGGCAAAAAAATTAATGTGGAGACCCTCTCTTTGCGATAGAAACTGTCAATGTATTATAGTCCTTTGAAGGACTATAGACTTCTGTTATGAAGTGTTATTATCACAAAAGACTTCCCAGAGGAGACTTGGTCTCCCACTATGATGTTCCCCAAAGGTGGAAGATTCCCAGGGAAAAAGGAAGAAACCACAGGTCCTGCAGAGATGGAGGATAGTGATGACGGAGAGGCCTCCAGGAACACCTGAAACCAGGGTCTTGGGTTACAGTTGAGGACCCAGTGCCCAGAGGATTCATGTAAATTAACTCTCTGTTATCAGAAATCTCAACCCAAGAGGAAAGTGCCAGTTAAGCTAGAATATCAGAAGCAAAAAGTCTAAGCTTCAGGCCCAGGAAGACTCCTTAAGAATCAGAGAGGTCTTTTTCCTCAGCTTCCTCTGAACAGGTATCTCATTCATCAAGCTACTCCAGAAAAGCAATGAGTCAAGCATGTGTACTTCACCCAAGTGTGTACAGTGAAGGGGGTAGCCCTGGTCTGGCAGACCAAAACAACCCATGCCTCCGTGGGCAAGATTGCCCCAGTCTTGAGGCCAAGTTCTCAAAGACAGCCCCATCGGCTCTGCTTCCAGTCTACACAATACCTAAGCCTCAGTCAGCATCCTGGAGTCCTGGCAAGAAGAGCCGGGCACCTTCAGGAGCATCTAGAGGAGCAGAGATAGGGGCTGGAGAGGCTACAGCACCTACTGGTGCTGCTGCAGATGTGGCAGACCTGGCTACAGAGGGGGCAGACATGGCCTCAAAATGTGGGCCCTTCTGGAAAGACGTCCTTTCAGGCTCCTTTCACCCACTGCACCTGTAAAACCCTCACATGTGCCTTCCTCCCCACCCCACTCCACCACCTTAACTGCAAGGAAAGCTCCAGCCCGAGGGGGAACTGGATGGAAGAAACCTCAGGACAGCTGACCATAGACACCAGGTTTGCTCAGAGGCTCTCTTGGAGAGGAAAGGACAGGCCTCATCTTGATGGTGAGCTCTTGAGGCCTTGAGGATGAGCACAGCATTAGTAGGGAAAGTGAAATGGGATTTCAGTGGGACTTGGGAGACTGAGAGGGAGCCTCTGTAATGACAGGTCTAAGGGAAGTGTGATGGTGAAGGGGGCATCACCAAGTTCTTTGTGGCAGAAGGAACCAGAGAGACAGTAGGCTGTGGGGAAACCTGCCTGCAGGTGAGCAGTGGGCATAAAGCCCTAAACGAATGACAGTCAATTTCTTTCCCAGCAGCCTCCACACATAATGAATGACACTTGCTTGGTCTTTCTCTTTTCTGTGGTCTAGCCTGAACTGCCCTGAGATCAGAGAACTGGAAGAGAAAAGCCTGACTGAGATGAAAGGAGCAAAAGAGAAGGCAAGACCTTCTAATCCTGGTGAAGACAGCCAGAGTACAGATAACCAAAGGTTGAGGGTAGGAAGGGGCAGCTTGAGGCCCAGGCTCCACAGGGCCAGAAAAGCCCAAATCTCATCCACAATATCAAGTTCCAGGGCCTGGGAAGCCCTGGAGGTGCCAGAGGTATGTCCACCCTGGGAAATGAAACCCCAGTTGGCACAGGGAAGCCCTCAGGGGTAAGGAAGGATAGACAGGGCCTCCAGGACAGGCACCTCCACCTGCAGGCTCTCCTACTTTTATTTCTCAGAGTGGAAGTGAGGGGTCCTATAAGGGACTGGTTGGGGTTGATGGCAGCAAGCGTTCTGAAGTGGGTAAATTCTGCAGTCTCCTGATAAAGAAACAGAAAGACTGAAATGCTCAGAGATACTGAGTGAGAGGGGTCTTGCATTCCCATCCCATGCAGAGGTTGCCTGGGAGGTCCACCTGTCTAAAGACCTAGTGGACAAAATCTTCTTTATCTTTAAAAGATGTCTTTCCAGTTAACTTCCTCTACGTTGAGTCCTGAAAAAAGGCCTACAATGTATACCGTGGGTTTTCCAGTAGATCAACAAGGGGAGGAACGTGGTAGTGGGACATCACAGAAAGAACGGTCTAATGGTCCACGTGTTACTTAATGAATCACACATGGTATCCATCATTCTTCCTTACCCCGTAGACATGTACATGCAGTAGATGTTTGAACAATGACTGCATTAATCCTGACAGAACTCTTTTTGGCCATTTGCAGGTACAGAGACCAGAAGAGGTCATTAGCTCCAAAAACAAGCAAGAGATTTGCTGGGACTTTTGTTCCGTCTCTGGGTTTGCTCTTCATCCAGTGATGAAAGTCTCTGAATCTAGTATTGATGACAGTGTTTTCCCTATATAAAATAACAGCCAATAAAACTACTTTAAATATATACATGTATATATTTCTATGATTTTTTTACTTTGAAAACTCTTGTATTCTTATTATAACACATTTAACAAGACAGATTTTTATAAGAATTATAATAAGAGCGATCCCCACATGTGTAAATTTTACCTGCTTCTTCAAGGTGTCCATGTTCAAAGACACATGTGTACCTCTTCACACATTCCTGCTTGCTGGAACACATATGTATAGGTACACACGTAACTCTATGGTTTGTTTGCTTTTCTGGAGATTAGGTCACACTCTACCCCCATGTTTCTCTGCACCATTCTTTTTTTTTTTTTTAATAACTTTTATTAAGCTTCAAGTGAACGTTTACAAATCCAATCAGTCTGTCACATATAAGTTTACATACATCTCACTCCCTACTCCCACTTGCTCTCCCCCTCTTGAGTCAGCCCTCTCAGTCTCTCCTCTCTTGATAATTTTGCCAGCTTCCCTCTCTCTCTAACCTCCCATCCCCCCTCCAGACAAGAGTTGCCAACACAATCTCAAGTGTCCACCTGATATAATTAGCTCACTCTTCATCAGCATCTCTCTCCCACCCGCTGACCAGTCCCTTTCATGTCTGATGAGTTTTCTTCGGGGATGGTTCCTGTCCTGTGCCAACAGAAGGTCTGGGGAGCATGGCCGCCGGGATTCCTCTAGTCTCAGTCAGACCATTAAGTTTGGTCTTTTTATGAGAATTTGGGGTCTGTATCCCACTGATCTCCTGTTCCCTCAGGGGTCCTCTGCTGTGCTCCCTGTCAGGGCAGTCATCGATTGTGGCCGGGCACCAACTAGTTCTTCTGGTCTCAGGATGATGTAGGTCTCTGGTTCATGTGGCCCTTTCTGTCTCTTGGGCTCTTAGTTGTCGTGTGGCCTTGGTGTTCTTCATTTTCCTTTGCTCCAGGTGGGTTGAGACCAATTGATGCATCTTAGATGGTCGCTTGTTGGCATTTAAGACCCCAGATGCCACATTTCAAAGTGGGATGCAGAATGATTTCATAATAGAATTATTTTGCCAATTGACTTAGAAGTCCCCGCAAACCATGTTCCCCAGACCCCCGCGCTTGCTCCACTGACCTTTGAGGCATTCATTCTATCCCGGAAACTTCTTTGCTTTTGGTCCAGTCCAATTGAGCTGACCTTCCATGTATTGAGTATTGTCTTTCCCTTCACCTAAAGCAGTTCTTATCTACTGATTAATCAATAAAAAACC
The DNA here is from genome assembly GCF_030014295.1 of Loxodonta africana. NCBI lineage: Eukaryota > Metazoa > Chordata > Mammalia > Proboscidea > Elephantidae > Loxodonta > Loxodonta africana. The sequence goes on along the minus strand of NW_026975127.1, from coordinate 14,620 downwards.
CTCTCCCACCATCCCTCCCTCCCCTCCTCGTAACCACAAAAGTATGTGTTCTTCTCAGGTTTACTATTTCTCAAGATTTTATAATAGTGGTCTTATACAATATTTGTCCTTTTGCCTCTGACTAATTTCGCTCAGCATAATGCCTTCCAGGTTCCTCCATGTTATGAAATGTTTCAGAGATTCGTCACTGTTCTTTATCGCTGCGTAGTATTCCATTGTGTGAATATACCACAATTTATTTAACCATTCATCCGTTGATGAACACCTTGGTTGCTTCCAACTTTTTGCTATTGTAAACAGTGCTGCAATAAACATGGGTGTGCATATATCTGTTTGTATGAAGGCTCTTGTATCTCTAGGGTATATTCCGAGGAGTGGGATTTCTGGGTTGTATGGTAGTTCTATTTCTAACTGTTTAAGATAACGCCAGATAGATTTCCAAAGTGGTTGTACCATTTTACATTCCCACCAGCAGTTTATAAGAGTTCCAATCTCTCCGCAGCCTCTCCAACATTTATTATTTTGTGTTTTTTGGATTAATGCCAGCCTTGCTGGTGTGAGATGAAATCTCATCGTAGTTTTAATTTGCATTTCTCTAATGGCTAATGATCGAGAGCATTTTCTCATGTGTCTGTTGGCTGCCTGAATATCTTCTTTAGTGAAATGTGTGTTCATATCCTTTGCCCACTTCTTGATTGGGTTGTTTGTCTTTTTGTGGTTGAGTTTTGACAGAATCATGTAGATTTTAGAGATCAGGCGTTGGTCGGAGATGTCATAGCTGAAAATTCTTTCCCAATCTGTAGGTGGTCTTTTTACTCTTTTGGAGAAGTCTTTAGATGAGCATAGGTGTTTGATTTTTAGGAGCTCCCAGTTATCGGGCTTCTCTTCATCATTTTTGGTAATGTTTTCTATTCTGTTTATGCCTTGTATTAGGGCTCCTAGGGTTGTCCCAATTTTTTCTTCCATGATCTTTATCCTTTTAGTCTTTATGTTTAGGTCTTTGATCCACTTGGAGTTAGTTTTTGTGCATGGTGTGAGGTATGGGTCCTGTTTCATTTTTCTGCAAATGGATATCCAGTTATGCCAGCACCATTTGTTAAAAAGGCTATCTTTTCCCCAATTAATTGACACTGGTACTTTGTCAAATATCAGCTGCTCATACGTGGATGGATCTATGCCTGGGTTCTCAATTCTGTTCCATTGGTCTATGTGCCTGTTGTTGTACCAGTACCAGGCTGTTTTGACTACTGTGGCTGTATAATAGGTTCTGAAGTCAGGTAAAGTGAGGCCTCCCACTTTCTTCTTCTTTTTCAGTAGTGCTTTGCTTATCCGGGGCTTTTTTCCCTTCCATATGAAATTGGTGATTTGTTTCTCTATCCCCTTGAAATATGACATTGGAATTTGGATCGGAAGTGCGTTAAATGTATAGATGGCTTTTGGTAGAATAGACTTTTTTACTATGTTAAGTCTTCCTATCCATGAGCAGGGTATGTTTTTCCACTTAAGTATGTCCTTTTGAATTTGTTGTAGTAGAGCTTTGTAGTTTTCTTTGTATAGGTCTTTTACATCCTTGGTAAGATTTATTCCTAAGTATCTTATCTTCTTGGGGGCTACTGTGAATGGTATTGATTTGGTTATTTCCTCTTCGGTGTTCTTTTTGTTGATGTAGAGGAATCCAAGTGATTTTTGTATGTTTATTTTATAACCTGAGACTCTGCCAAACTCTTCTATTAGTTTCAGTAGTTTTCTGGAGGATTCCTTAGGGTTTTCTGTGTATATAATCATGTCATCTGCAAATAGTGATAACTTTACTTCTTGCTTGCCAATCCGGATATCTTTTATTTCTTTGTCTAGCCTAATTGTCCTGGCTAGGACTTCCAGCACGATGTTGAATAAGAGCGGTGATAAAGGGCATCCTTGTCTGGTTCCCGTTCTCAAGGGAAATGCTTTCAGGTTCTCTCCATTTAGAGTGATATTGGCTGTTGGCTTTGCATAGATGCCCTTTATTATGTTGAGGAATTTTCCTTCAATTCCTATTTTGGTAAGAGTTTTTATCATAAATGGGTGTTGGACTTTGTCAAATGCCTTTTCTGCATCAATTGATAAGATCATGTGGTTTTTGTCTTTTGTTTTATTTATGTGATGGATTACATTAATGGTTTTTCTGATATTAAACCAGCCTTGCATACCTGGTATAAATCCCACTTGATCAGGGTGAATTATTTTTTTGATGTGTTGTTGGATTCTATTGGCTAGAATTTTGTTGAGGATTTTTGCATCAATGTTCATGAGGGATATAGGTCTGTAATTTTCTTTTTTTGTAATGTCTTTACCTGGTTTTGGTATCAGGGAGATGGTGGCTTCATAAAATGAGTTGGGTAGTATTCCGTCATTTTCTATGCTTTGGAATACCTTCAGAAGTAGTGGTGTTAACTCTTCTCTGAAAGTTTGGTAGAACTCTGCAGTGAAGCCGTCCGGGCCAGGGCTTTTTTTTGTTGGGAGTTTTTTGATTACCGTTTAAATCTCTTTTTTTGTTATGGGTCTATTTAGTTGTTCTACTTCTGAATGTGTTAGTTTAGGTAGGTAGTGTTTTTCCAGGAATTCATCCATTTCTCCTAGGTTTTCAAATTTGTTAGAGTACAATTTTTCATAATAATCTGAAATGATTCTTTTAATTTCATTTGGTTCTGTTGTGATGTGGTCCTTCTCGTTTCTTATTCGGGTTATTTGTTTCCTTTCCTGTATTTCTTTAGTCAGTCTAGCCAATGGTTTATCAATTTTGTTAATTTTTTCAAAGAACCAGCTTTTGGCTTTGTTAATTCTTTCAATTGTTTTTCTGTTCTCTAATTCATTTAGTTCAGCTCTAATTTTTATTATTTGTTTTCTTCTGGTGCCTGATGGATTCTTTTGTTGCTCAATTTCTATTGGTTCAAGTTGTGGGGACAGTTCTCTGATTTTGGCTCTTTCTTCTTTTTGTATGTGTGCATTTATCGATATAAATTGGCCTCTGAGCACTGCTTTTGCTGTGTCCCAGAGGTTTTGATAGGAAGTATTTTCATTCTCGTTGCTTTCTAAGAATTTCCTTATTCCCTCCTTGATGTCTTCTATAACCCAGTCTTTTTTCAGGAGGGTATTGTTCAGTTTCCAAGTATTTGATTTCTTTTCCCTAGTTTTTCTGTTATTGATTTCTAGTTTTATTGCCTTGTGGTCTGAGAAGATGCTTTGTAATATTTCGATGTTTTGGACTCTGCAAAGGTTTGTTTTATGACCTATTATGTGGTCTATTCTAGAGAACGTTCCATGTGTGCTAGAAAAAAAAGTATATTTTGCAGCAGTTGGGTGGAGAGTTCTGTATAAGTCAATGAGGTCAAGTTGTTTGATTGTTGTAATTAGATCTTCCGTGTCTCTATTGAGCTTCTTACTGGATGTCCTGTCCTTCTCCGAAAGTGGTGTGTTGAAGTCGCCTACTATAATTGTGGAGGTATCTATCTCACTTTTCAATTCTGTTAAAATTTGATTTATGTATCTTGCAGCCCTGTCATTGGGTTCATATATATTTAATATGGTTATGTCTTCCTGATCCATTGTCCCTTTTATCATTATATAGTGTCCTTCTTTATCCTTTGTGGTGGATTTAAGTCTAAAGTCTGTTTTGTCAGAAATTAATATTGCTACTCCTCTTCTTTTTTGCTTATTGTTTGCTTGATATACTTTTTTCCATCCTTTGAGTTTTAGTTTGTTTGTGTCTCTAAGTATAAGGTGTGTCTCTTGTAGGCAGCATATAGATGGATCGTGTTTCTTTATCCAGTCTGTGACTCTGTGTCTCTTTATTGGTGCATTTAGTCATTTACATTCAGGGTAATTATAGATAAATAAGTTTTTAGTGCTGTCATTTTGATGCCTTTTTATGTGTGTTGTTGACAATTTCATTTTTCCACATACTTTTTTGTGCTGAGGCGTTTTTCTTAGTAAATTGTGAGATCCTCATTTTCATAGTGTTTGACTTTATGTTAGTTGAGTCGTTACGTTTTTCTTGGCTTTTATCTTGAGTTATAGAGCTGTTATACCTTTTTGTGGTTACCTTACTATTTACCCCTATTTTTCTAAGTAAATACCTAACTTGTATTGTTCTATATCTCCTTGTATCAGTCTCCATATGGCAGTTCAATGCCTCCTGTATTTAGTCCCTCTTTTTGATTATTGTGATCTTTTACCTATTGACTTCCATGATTCCCTGTTATGTGTATTTTTTTTTTAATTAATCTTAATTTGTTTGTTTTGGTGATTTCCCTATTTGAGCTGACATCAGGACGTTCTGTTTTGTGACCTTGTGTTGTGCTGATATCTGATATTATTGGTTCTCTGACCAAACAATATCCTTTAGTATTTCTTGTAGCTTTGGTTTGGTTTTTGTAAATTCTCTAAACTTGTGTTTGTCTGTAAATATCTTAATTTTGTCTTCATATTTCAGAGAGAGTTTTGCTGGATATATGATCCTTGGCTGGCAGTTTTTCTCCTTCAGTGCTCTGTATATGTCGTCCCATTCCCTTCTTGCCTGCATGGTTTCTGCTGAGTAGTGTGAACTTATTCTTATTGATTCTCCCTTGAAGGAGAACTTCCTTTTCTCCCTGGCTGCTTTTAAAATTTTCTGTTTATCTTTGGTTTTGGTGAGTTTGATGATAATATGTCTTGGTGTTTTTCTTTTTGGATCAATCTTAAATGGGGTTCGATGAGCATCTTGGATAGCTATCCTTTCGTCTTTCATGATGTCAGGGAAGTTTTGTGTCAGGAGTTCTTCAACTATTTTCTCTGTGTTTTCTGTCCCCCCTCCCTGTTCTGGGACTCCAATCACACGCAGGTTATCCTTCTTGATAGAGTCCCACATAATTCTTAGGGTTTCTTCATTTTATTTAATTCTTTTATCTGATTTTTTTTCAGCTATGTTGGTGTTGATTCCCTGGTCCTCCAGATGTCCCAGTCTGCATTCTAATTGCTCGAGTCTGCTCCTCTGACTTCCTATTGCGTTGTCTAATTCTGTAATTTTATTGTTAATCTTTTGGATTTCTACATGTTGTCTCTCTATGGATTCTTGCAACTTATTAATTTTTCCACTATGTTCTTGAATAATTTTTTTGAGTTCTTCAAGAGTTTTATCGGTGTGTTCCTTGGCTTTTTCTGCAGTTATCCTAATTTCATTTGTGATATCATTAAGCATTCTGTAAATTAGTTTTTTATATTCTGTATCTGATAATTCCAGGATTGTATCTTCATTTGGGAAAGATTTTGATTCTTTTGTTTGGGGGGTTGGAGAAGCTGTCATGGTCTGCTTCTTTAAGTGGTTTGATATGGATTGTTGACTCCGAGCCATCACTGGGAAACTAGTTTTTCCAGAAAATCCGCTAAAAATAATGCAGTCAGATCCCTATCAGAGTTCTCCCTCTGGCTCAGGCTATTCGGATGTTAATGAAGCCGCCTGGGGAGGGTGGGGGAGGGAACAGAGAGATAGGAGAGTAGCACCTCAGAATATAGCCAGAGTTGCTTGTCTTGCTTGGAATGACTATTATATCTGAGATTCCCGCGGGCGCATCACCTATGTGTGCTGGCTGTGTGGAGATTGCCCCCGGGGGGTCCGGCCCGCTGGAGTCACGGTCAGATCCTCCGCTTCCAGCCCCACACCCAGCGTCAAGGCTCCTCTACTGGGACGGTGCACTCTTGACTCCAAAATCAGTCGCTGCCTCCCGGGGACTTCTCGTCCCTCCGGCCGCATGGCCGTGCCACCCCCGCGAACCACTTGGGCCGCCTCCCGGGGTTAGCTCAGATGGGTGGAGCAGCTCCCCGTGCTTGTGCCGTCACTGAGTGTCCCGGCTGGGACGCTGTTCTCCCCGCTCCAATACCAGTCGTTGCCTCCCGGGGACTTCTCCTACCGGCTGCATCCCACGCCGCCCGCGCGACCCGGGTGGGCCCCTTCCCGGGGTTAGTTCAGGGGGGTGGAGCAGCTCTCTGTATTTATGCCATACCTGCATCCAGTCCAAATCCCGGCGGGATGGTTCTCCGGCTGGGACACTGCTCTTCCTGCTCCAAGACCAGTCACTGCCTCCCGGGGACTTCTCCTACCGGCTGCGTCCCACGCCGCACACGGAACCAGCTGGTCCCCTTCCCGGGGTTAGTTCAGGGGGGTGCAGCAGTTCTCTGTGCTTGTGCCGTACCTGACTGGTACGCTGGCTCCAGGCTCTGGAAACAATCGCTGCTTCCCCGTATTAGTTCGTTCTCCATCTCTAAATCTGTGTTTGTTGTTCAGGGTTCATAGATTGTTATGTATGTGATCGATTCACTTGTTTTTCCGTGTCTTTGTTGTAAGAGGGATCCGAGGTAGCATCTGCCTAGTCCGCCATCTTGGCTCCGCCTCTCTCTGCACCATTCTTCACTTGACAATTTATCTTGTTTCCCATAAGTCAGCAGGCATCGCAGTAACACTATCTTTTTGGTTCTTCTAATTTTTAACTCATATATAAATGGGAACATACTTAAAAAACAAAAAACCCAAACTCACTGCCGGCAAGTTGATTCTGACTCATAGCAACCCTATAGAACAGAGTAGAGCTGCCCTTGGGATTTCTAAGGAGCAGCTGGTGGATTTGAACCACCAATCTTTTGGTTAGCAAGCGAGCTTTTAGCCACTGTGCCACCAGGGCGGTACACACTATAAACAGTCACATACAACTCTACAGAAATGAAAAGACATATCTTTAATGCTTTTGAAGCATACTGTTTCTACACGTTTTAACTCTCCTCTGTCTTTTCCGACAAGTGAATCCAAGGGAATTAACACTAAGAATCTCTTAGTGTTTATCTGTTAAGTTTATCTCATTATCCTTGCTTAAACCATTAGACACACGTATAAAACTCTGCAGATTCCCTATTTAAATTACATGTTCATTAAGAAACGTGCATTTTCTTCCTGAAATAATATGATAAATTCACATTATCAAGGTTGAGCAAATCAGTGTTGTTTCCATGTCCCAATAAAAAAAAAAAAAAAATCCCGGTAGTAGACATTAATTCAGCAAACAATTAACAAAAAGTGTTTTAACAGAATTATTTAAACTGTGAATTCCTCTAAGATTCAAAATATACCAAGTATAAATGCAACACTTTGCACTGAGTTTTTCTCCTGGAAATGAACACATTTTTCTTTCAAGTTTATTTTTCATGTCCTTTGGTACTAAGTACTTCTCTCTAAGATCTCAACTAGAAGGCTGGGGAAGCTTATCTCCTGGGGAGGGACCAAAGAGATTTCATTTACTGACAGGAAGATGGGGCCAAACCGGACCTCAGAGATGACAGTCCATTTTGCAAAGGGCCCAAGAACTCACATGCATTATATTTGACTTCTCTGAGATCCCGGTCAGCCATGGTGTTTCCCAAACTTCATTGTGCACCCAAATCACCTAAGGATCCTGTTAAAATGCCGAGTCTGAGTCAGGAGGTCTGGGTTGAGGCCCAAGGGTCTACATTTCCATCAAAGTTCCAGGTGTTACCAGTGCTGCTTGTCCATGGATCCCAGTCTGAGGAGAGAGATCCTAGAATATCCAAATGAAGACTTCAGATTCAAGAAGATTCAGGGAATAAAGAGGAAACATCTACATCAATTCTTCTGGCCAGACCTCTGAGAGGGGTGGGGATCAGAGGTGCCTAGAACAACCATCCTTCATTCCCAACCCCAACGGGGACATCAGAGCAGTAGCCAGAGCCATGGCCGAGTTCCCAGAAGCTCCTTACTGTGTTCAGCCCACCAAGGTACAAAGAAGAGTAACAGGGATTGGTGAAGTCAGAAGTGGCCGAGTCTACTTCTATGTGAAGCACAGGTTTAAGTGTTGACCTCAATACATGCAGGCCCAACTTGTGACTCCCTCCTCCTAGACCTGGTGAGGCTCCATGACCTATGGTCAGCACAGAATTCTTCTGTAGGAGACATCTTTGAGACATATTGATTGAGAAGATCTGTGGGCTTGGGATTTTCTGATGGGTTTGGTGTCTCTTTTGGGGCATAGGTTTGACACGGGGGTGACCTTTCTTTCTTTCCATGGGGCTCTCTAACCCTTGCTGACTTCAGAAGATCAGATGCATCCAGTGCCCAAAAGAGCAAAAAAGAGGGGGGATGTTGGTTGGGCCTGGGTGAGGGGTGTCAATATGAATCTCAGTGGTGGGAGGGGGACATGGAGCATTTCACGTGCATGTCTCCAGCTTAAAGAGTAGTCAGGAAATCCCAGTCTACAGCTTCGGCTTCAAGTCAGAGGCATGGAAAGCCCTGGAGACACCAGAGATGTGACAGCTGTGCCTCCATTATTGGGAGAAGAGATAGGAGAGAGTTTCCCTGTTTGAGCTGCCTTTCTTTGGATTCATGTATCCATTCCACAGATATTGAACTACCTAAAACATACTACACTAGGAAGTGTTCTACCTATGATTGGGGGATATATCAGTGTATAAAGCACACAAAAATTCCTGTCCTCACTAAGCTTATAGTCCAGTGGAGAGACAATAGATAATAAATGTAATAAACTAGGAAATATTTATTATGTTAAAGGTGATAAGTGCTGATAATAAAATAGGGCACAGTTAGAGAAGGTGACAAAGACTTCCTCCAAAACTGATAGAGAAAGCCTGCCCCTGGAGCCGACACCCTGAATTTGGACCATCAGACAACTAGACTGTGAGAAAATTAATTTCTCTTTGTTAAAGCCATCCTCTTGTGGTATTTCTGTTGTAGCAGCACTAGATGACTAAGAAAGAATTTGATACCAAGAGAATGAGGTGCTGCTCTAACAGATACTTAAAATGTGGAAGTGGTTTTGAAACTGTGAATGGACAGACTCAGAAGGAAGTGAGGAGAACTGGTAACACCCGAGAAGGTACAGATGGTGAGAAACAGCAGCAGAGAACTAGCAGCAGCAGGGAGCCAGGAGCAGCACACCCAGGAAACCAGGGCCAGGCAGCACTGGAGTCGACCCATGGAGCAAGAAAGCCTGTGTGCTGGAGGCTTCCTAGCAGAGTGGGGTGCCTCCAGGCACTTATTGGGGGAGCTAGTGAGCTTTGGAACACTTGCCCCAATAGGACAGATGTGTGCATAAGGCCAGAGGGCCGAGAGGCCAAGAAGCCAAAAAGCAGAGGTTAAAGAGACAAGGAATGTCAGAAGTTGAGCTGCCTTAGTCTCAAAAGGTATAGCCTTGACCTCTGGGGTTTCAAAGTGAAGCCATGGCTTCTGATGTTTCTAAGGGTGGAGTTGCCACTCAGATGGACCAGGAGAATGGTATGACTAAAGCTGAGGGAGCAGAGTTGCCATCCCAGTGGGTCAGGAAGGCAGAGCTGAAGCCCAGGGCTCTGGGGCTTCCACTCAGAATCTGGAGAGTGTGGCCAATACCTAGAGTTCAGAGGTCTGGGCCATTGTGTAAATGGTCTCAGAGAACAGAGGATTATCTGCAAAACCTTTAGGGCTAATGTAATGTGTTCTGTTAACTTGCTTGGTGCTTGTTACCCCTTCTATTCTTCCAGTTTCTCCATTTGTAATGGAGATGTACACCTTGCGCCTGTTCTGCCACTGTATTTGAAAGCAGATAACTTATATTCTAGATTTCACAGATTTAGAGGAATTTTTGGATTTTAGACTCGGCGCTGATTTAAGACTCTTCCTGTAATATGATGGGGTAAGTGCATCTTGCATGTAGCAAGGACATGAATTTGGTTAGGGGGCAAATGGTGGAATGTCATGGATCAAACTGTGTCTTCCCAAAATATGTCTCAACTTGGTTAGGCCATGATTCCTAGTACTGTGTGGTTGTCCTTCATTTTGTGATTGTAATTTTATGTTAAAGAGGATTAGGTTGAGATTGTAACCCCCTTACTAAGGTCATAACCCTGATCCAATGTAAAGGGCGTTTCTCTGGGGTGTGGCCTACACCAGCTTTTATTTCAAGAGATAAAATGAAAGAGAAGTAAGCAGAGAGTTGGAGATCTCATAACACTAAGAAAGCAGTGCTGGGGTTCCTGCTCAGAGAAGCTCTTAGTCCAGGGGAAGATTGGTGACAAGGACCTTCCTCCAGAGATGACAGAGAGAGAAAGACTTCCACTGGAGCTGGTGCTCTGAATTCGGACTTTTAGCCTACTAGACTGTGAGAAAGTAAATTTCTCTTTGTTAAAGCCATCCATTTGTGGTATTTCTGTTACAGCAGCACTAGATGACTAAGACAGTTAAAGGTGATAAGTGCTAGTAATAAAATAGGGCAGGGCTAGGGAGCATGTGAGTGTGAATGGGAGGGAAGAGTTTTTCTGGTTGCAATTTTAAATGGGTGGTCAGGTTGACCCTTAATAAGGAAATGGATTTTGAGCAATGAATTTTAAGTGGTGAGCTAATTAGTCAAGTCTAAATCCTAGATTCTGGGGCGAGAGGTGGTGCTGGAATGGGCCAGGGCATGGGCAGAGCTGTGAGCTCATCTCAGGGAACCATGGAGATTTCCCTCTCAATATGGCCATGCTGTGCCACCTTGAAATAGGCTATAGGATTTCAGGGCTGGCCCCAGGGAGATAGATAGGTCGTCTGCCCATCTGTGCACTGTATGGGTTTTCCCTCTGATTTTCTCCTCTTGGGTAGCATAAACCCATTTTGAGAAGCTGGACTAAAAGAAATGCTTTCCAAACCACACTCCATAAGATCACTTGATTTTTTCCTTTAACCAGAAGCAGAACATAGGTGCTCTGGGCAACTCTCATCAAAGGCATGCAGGATGCCGAGTGGGCCCCAGTGGTGGTATAGACTGATCCTCTTTTCTCAGTGATAGCTTCATAACACATTCCTTCAGGGGCCTGGCCCTGGACTGCTCCCTGTGTGGGAAGGACCATTCTGTGTGGTCTCTGTGCTGATCCCTGATTACTTCTGAGGAGCTTGGGTTTATAGGCCATTTTAGGTGCCTCTGCTATAATCTGCCTTCTAGTGACTCTTCTCCATTGGGTTTTTGCTTTTTCTCTATTCACTGAGAGGGATCTTAACATATTCTGAATGCCTATCCTTAGGTAGTTATGTTCATTGTAAATATCCCCGCCCGGCCTCCCCCCGCCACAAGTTTGTGGCATTTTTTTTCCTCCTTTTTCAGTAAGAATGAAAACTTCATTGGTTTGAAAAATACTGAATTTAAAAAGCACCTTTCTTGCAGGATTTTCTAAGAATTCACATATTATCTCTTAGTCACACTCACAGCAGAGGCCTTGGAAATGAGACACCGGTTAATGTCATTTTGGACCCCAAATGAGCATTGTTAACAGAAAAATGGGACTGAATTCCCACGTGGCCAGGAATCAGCCCTGAAGGCCTTCCCCAGGGAGGCATTTCAAAGATGTCTGGAGCAATGGGTGTGCCTCCCAGGGAATCATGAATGAACCTCTCCACAGGCCTGCTTTGAGGGGTTCCCACTCCCTTATGTACCAAGCTTAGCGCTTAATATGTCATCATTCTGCTTACAGTCTAGGTAAGAATTAGAATGCTTCCCTAAGGGGAAAATTCTTCGTATGTACTCCATAATCAAAGCGCCTCAGGGCAAAGTTTAAAAGAAAAGCAAGGCACTTCCCATCAGTCCTTACCTGAGAGGGTCTTTGTGAGAATTCCTTGAGACTCATGGAAAAGGACACAGTAAATGCTGCCTTCTTTTCACCTCTTCTCTCTTCAAGAAAAAAAGAAACTGCCGCTAAGATGCCAGGCATTCCACAAGCTCCCCTTCTCATTCTGTATCTAAGTTTAGTAACAAAACTAGGAACAAGGCGATCAGCTGTGAGAAGAGAACCCAGGAGTATGTCCAGTCTATGTCATGTTTGAGCTTCAGTGAAATCCTGTTTCAAGTCATCAGATCGGTGGAGTAGCTGGAAGGCTGAAATTACTGGCCCTCTGACTTGCGGGAAGGATGGAGTGTGGTTGGTAGGGTCTCCTGGGTCATTCTTTGCCCCAAGAGGCTTTGGAGGCTCCTTCATGTTAAAGCAAAGGCCTTTCAGGACTAGCCAATAAGATCATGGAAAGACTTTCTTCTCTGAAAGAAGAAATGGACTCAGGAGGGGCGGGCTTGAAGCTTTTCGTCTCTGGTCAGCTTTGTGGCTTCAGGTCACCCTGGCCCCTGGCTGCCTACAGAACCGGGCCTTTCTAACTTATCCACCTCTCTCTCCCTTCCAGTTTTCCCTCAGCACCATGGGCTGTGGCTTATGCCGGTTACGATGGTGTCCTTTCAGTAGCTCCTTCCACCTTTCAGAGGGGGCAGGTTCTCAGGGTATAGAGCACAAACCCACAGTGCCCTTAAAAACCCAAACCCACTGCCATCAAGTCGATTCCAAATCACAGAGACCCTGTACGACACAGTAGAACTGCCCCCATAGGGTTTCCAAGGCTGTAAATCTTCACAGAAGCAGACTGCCACCTCTTCTCCTGTGGAGTGGCTGGCCAGGTTTGAACCACCAACCTTTTGGCTAGCTGCTGAGCACTTTAACCAGTGCACCACCAGGGATCCTTACAGTACCTTTAGTTATCCTTTAACAGGAATGCTGCTGAGAGGACATGAGGCCTGACTGATCTTGAGGCTCAGATGGGGAGAACCTGAGGAGTGGGTGGGAGTATTGACTTCAGAAAGTCTCAGCATCCTCTGGGTCAGGTCCCTGGGGTCAAGCCCGAGTGTTGGGAAGCTGAAGTGGTTCTGAACCTCGGTGTGTTGAATGTCCAGTACACAGGCCTGGGCAGCCCCTGGAGGATTCTCAGACCTTATTTTGGCCAGCACTGGGGAAACCCTCACGGGGTGATGAAAGCAGCAATATTCCTGGGGATCTTTATTCCAGGATCTGAACTCAGTTTGTACAGTCTTGGGAGGTGGAAGATGAGAAAGTTAGGGACCACGCAGGATGTCAAAAGAGGAGGCTCATTTCACATCCTTTGGGTTCTTGTTCCCCCTCCCCCTCCCCCTTTTTTAGCAACTAGGGCTTCAAGCAGGCATTTACTGTTTCGAGCTCATTTTGTTATTCTTCTTTAGTCTGAGCAGAGAACGGTCTGTTCACAGCTAGTGATGAGAATTGGGGAAACAAATTGCCTAGCCCAGACCAGGGCAGGCTTTGCTGCAGGAAATCCTTGCAGCTTAGCTCTACCATCTTCTGTCTCCCCCCAGACTGAGCAAAGCAGAGGGGTGTGTGGGAAACCTGCCACAGCCATGCTCAGTAGGGGCCTGCTCACAGCTGACCTCTAAAATAAAACCTTCCATTGCATCAGGACCAGAATTACCTGAAGAGCTTCTTAGAAGTGTAGATCCCTAGATACCCCCTCCCCAAGTTCCTGAGCAGCTGGAGGCCCATGAATCACTCTCTAGCACCTTCCATGGGGGTCTTCCAGGGAGGGGTCTACAGTGGCAGGGTCAAGGGAGGGTGGGGGCAAAAGAACTGAGAGATGTCTTAGGAGCCAACAAAATGGAGATGGGAGGAAAAGGACAAAGAAATAGATAGGGCTGAGAAGAAAATCTGAGCTGGGGGAGAAGAAAATCTAGGAAAACATGTCATTGGAAAGAAATCATCCAACTAAAATCATGGGATCTCGTGCTGAGAGTGCACAGGCTCAGGACCTCAGTGCAAAGCAGCTTCATGAAGCAACTCTCCCTGCAGCTTCTGTTGCAGAATGCCAGGCTGGTGGAAAAACAGTGCAAGAAATTCAGGCTGGCAAATGGGTCACATTCAGGAGGAACTGCTGCCAGGAGGTGGCCTGGAAGCACTACCTTACCCTCCCCGTGCAGTACTGTAGCTCTGGGAGCCTGGGGATCCCCAAAGTCTGATCGTGGCCTTAGGGGTGAGCCCTTGGGAGGACTCTTCCCGGTGCGGTGCAGCCGGTGAGTCCAGCCTGGAAAGAGAGGGTCCACCTGACAGTGTGGCCTCTTTGGCCTGGCCTTTTCCTCCCAGAAGTGCACCCCCCGGGGCCTCCTATGGGTGGATTTAGAAGCCCATGTGTGATCACAACTCACTCACCCGTGCCCAGCGTCCTAGGGATACCAGACAGCTGACCGATTCGCAGCGGAAGTGCTGCAGGCCGGGCGGTGCGCGTGGAAATCCTGAAGTCCAGGTTCTGGGCTGCCCTCTCCGTGGCGTTGGCTTCCCCCTAAATTTTAGTGGTAGCAATGAGGAGACTGGCGGCGGAGACCCAGAGGGACAAGAGCAGGGGCTAGAGGCTGGCTGGCAGGTATGAGGGGAGCTGGTCCTTCGCCAGAGGCACCGGACCCAGGCTCCGGTCCTCTGCCAGCTCTGCTGGGCCCAGGACCCGGTGAAGCCCTGGAGCGCTCCTCTCCCCAAGCGCAGCACCCACTGTGGCCGCCCCAACCGCCCCAACTGCCTCTCTCTGCCTTTTACTTCCAAAATGTGCCTGTGTGGGGATGGGGATGTATGTGTGTAACATTCTTGTGCTTTAGGTGAAAATTTAGGTAGTAAATTAATTTGCCATTCAGCAATTCATGCACAAATTGTTCCGTGACATTTCTTGTGATCCCTGCAATGTGTCAGCACCCTCCCCATCCTCACCCTCCTGAAAAATGTGTCCTTTTGATCCCCACATGCAACTGGA